>NC_048446.1:1521812-1658157 GCF_004353265.1 Vitis riparia
AAAAATGGAAATGAAAATAAACAAGTATAAAATTATATTTAATTACCACAATGGAGCATAACTTCAACAAGACTAATAGCTTTATAATGGTTTTGATTGTTTAAATCAATCACTTGAGACTTATTTTAATTTATGTGATATTTATTAACCTTTTTTGGAGAGAAGATAAAAAATTAACTGAAAGGGGTTTGTCATGTTCTATATAAAAATCATGAGTTCTTTTTTACTTGACCATTTCTTTTCAAGAGCTCCTTGGCTGGGACGGGAGATAAACTGTACCAACAGCCCAGGCTTTTACAGTAAGGCAAAAAACTCGTCTTTAGAATATATTTAATCAATGTAATAACTTTTTACTTAACAAAGGCTTGGGATTAAGGGTCTCCAACGGGCGGGCCGGGCCGGGCCGGGCCATGCAAGAATGGTAGGCCCGCGGCCCGGCCTATGAGCCCGCGGGTTGGTGGGCTGGTGGGCGGGCCGGCGGGCTTTTTTATTAAAGCCAAAATTAAACAAGGGAAGGGAGAGGGGGGAATTCGAACCCCTCCCCTCATGGTTAAAATTTGAGGCTTTAACCAACTAAGCTACAAACTTTTTATGTTTATTAATGGACTTAGTTATATGTATATAAAAATACAGTATATTATTTTTTTAAAAAAAATTAAAGGCTCCAACGGTCACATGACCGTTGGAGCCTTTAGCTCCATCCCATTATTCCCATATGACCGTTGGAGGCTCCAACGGTCACATGTCAATTTTTTTTATTTTTTTTATATTTTTTTTTTTTTAAATCTTCCTATAAATACATCTTCTTCCTTTTCATTTTTTCATCAAATTCTCTCTATTTCTCTCTCTATTTCTCTCACATTCTACAATATTTCAAATTCTTTTATTTTTCCATCAAATTATACAATATTGTTGGTGGTGCAAAACAAGCATTGGTGGCTCCAAGAGTTCAAATTTGCTAGGAATTTCTGCATCGGTTCTCTAATTGAGTAACATACTTCACCCCTACTACTTTATTTTTTTGTTACATTTTTTTTTATATTTATTACTTTATTATTTTTGGCATAATATTTTATCAATAATTATAATATGACAAGTGTTTCTTCATCTAGTCCATGTGATGAAATATCATCAAACAAAAAATTTACTTCAAATATATGGAATTTTTTTGATAGAATAGAAATAATTTTAGAAAATAATAAAAAGAAATAAAAGCAAAATGTAAAATTTGTAATAAATTTCTTACTGGTGGCTCAAATGCAGGCACAAGTCATTTAAAAAGACATCATGAAAATTGTAAAACTAAAAATAATGTAGATATTAGAAATTATATGCAATTAGGTAAAAATGAAAGTGGAAATTTAAAAACATTTTCTTATGATGAATCTAACTGTCGTGAAGAAATGATTGATTATATAATAAGAGCAGAACAACCTTTCAACATGATGGAAACTCATGATTTTGTAGGAACAATTCAACGAGGTATTAATCCTCAATTTAAAGGTTGGTCTGGAAATACAGTTAAAAGAGATATTATGAAAAAATTTTATACACAAAAAGAAATTTTAAAATTTTTTTTTGCAAATTTTGAAGGAAATATTTGTTTAACATCTGATATTTGGACATCTTTAACTCACACTGGTTTTTTATGTATAACTGCTCACTACATTGATAATGAATGGAAATTAAATAAAAGAATAATTTCATTTAAATTAATAAATGCTCCACATAGTGGTAAAAATATAGCATCTTTAATAAATGATGAAATTATAGATTTAGGCATTCGTGATAAAATATTGACAATAACATTAGATAATGCTGCTAATAATGATGCAGCAATACATAGACTAAAACTATATTGGCAAGTAAAAGAAGATCATGCTAAAATATTTCATGTGCGTTGTTGTGCACATATTTTAAATTTAATTGTAAAGGATGGATTAAAAAATGTTGATAGTACATTGGAAAAAATTAGAGGCATTGCATATAGTATTAATAGTTCTCAAGCAAAACATGAATTATTTTTTCATTGTTGCAAAATGTTAAATATGAAAAGAAAAAATATAAATTTGGATATGGCCATTAGATGGAATTCCACATATAAACTTTTACAAAATATTACAAAATATAGAAAAGTAGTCGAATTATATGAAATACAATTAATTAATAATGATTGTGAAGCAGATATTTATGTATTAAATGATTATGATTGGCATATTGCGGATCTTTTAAGAGATCTTTTTGAAGTTTTTGATATTTCAACAAACATTTTTTGTGGTGTATATTATCCAACTTCAAATCGAGTTATTACGCAAATAACTAATATTTTTCTTGTATTTCAAAAATATTTAAGTTTTGAAATATTTAATGATACAATATTTGCAATGATAGAAAAATTTAGAAAATATTGGGGAGAAATACCTTTAATTTTTTATATTGCTTTAATTGTGGACCCTAGATTGAAATTTGAAGCTTTGGATGAATGGTTAAAAGTTATTTATTTTAATGACCAAATAAAAATTGAAGAAATTAAAAATGAAATAAATTCATTATTATATAATTTATATAACTATTATAAAGAAAAATATGGTAATGATATTAATACTATTAAATTACCACCTACATCTACAAACTCCTCATCTTTTTATAAAGGAGCTCTAGAAATGTTGAAAAGTCGAAAAAAGACAACAAATAGTTCTCCAAATAATACATCTGATTTAGATAAATATCTTAATACTGATACAATTTTATTTGAAGATCAAGAAGATTTTGATATTTTAATATGGTGGAAATCACATCAACACAAATATCCTGTGCTTTCTATAATTGCTCGTGATGTACTAACAATTCCTGTGAGTACAGTTGCATCAGAAGCTGCTTTTAGTGCAGGTAGAAGAGTAGTTAGTAAAAAACGATGCAACTTAGCGCCAGATGTTATTGAAGCAGGGATATGTGTGAAAGATTGGGAAATAGCAGATAAAAGGATGTATGATTCCATTCGAGAAACAGAGATACTTGCCGATATGGAATCTTTAAAATTATCAAGATCTTCATGGATGCATGATAGTTCGCCATCACCGCCAGAAAATAATGACTAAATGTATATTATATTTTTATTTTTATTTTTTGTGGTTGAAAAATACAGATGATTGACAAATAAATAGGTGCCAACCTAGTTGGGATGTATTTATTTTGTAGTGATGTAAACTTTTCCCACATTTTCAAATGTAATTATATATTCAATGAATAAAATTTTGAAATGAATATTTTTTTTAATAATTTTTATTTTTGTAATTTTTTTTTAAAGGGGCGGGCCGGGCCGACGGGCCAGGCCGGGCCGACGGGCCAGGCCGGGCCTAAACTTAGGCCCGCGGCCCGGCCCGCCCAAAAAGGGGCTCGGGCCGGGCTTGGGCCGGGCTTTAGCCCGTCGGGCCGGGCCGGGCCTAAAGCGGGCCACGGGCCGCGGGCTTTTTGGAGACCCTTACTTGGGATGGGAAGGTTTTCTTGTATTAGATTTGTTTCGTCGATGGGATGCCTGTGGGCCCTTTCTCAAGAAAGTCAACCTAACAACTTTTTCTACGTACATTAAAGTTAGGTATGGCTATTTATATAGTAATTAATTTTATGAAAAAAATTCTAACTTCATTAATATCTAAATTAGAATTTGGTCAAAAATTGCGGTAGACAGAATAAGGGAATCGAACAAGTTGATCTATTTTTCTAGGTCAAGGTGCATTGGCGAAACATTTTTGAAAAAAATAAAAAGCATCTAGAATAACTCCAGCAATCAAAAAAATGGAAATGAAAATAAACAAGTATAACTTTAAAAATTAATGTCCAAATAAATATATGTTGGCTACAAATTGTTTAAAATTATTTGCACTAAAATTTAAAATATAAAGTAAACACATGTCAAACTATTTTAACGATCAAACAAGATTTTGTTACAAATGTTACAAACGTTTTAATTGTTGTTATGATGATAATGACTTACATATGATATTGGATAATATAATTTAAATAAAATAAAAAGGAAAAACTATAAGTAAGCTTTTTATGTTATAATATGATAATAAGGAATTAAGCAAACTATAGGTAAAATGCAAAAATAAATAGAGCCATTATTGAGTATGAAGATGCATATGCAGGTGAGGGAAGATGGTGGAATGGGCAGGAGGGTGAGTAGAATTCTCCAGCCTATAATTAATGATGCTTGCCTTGTTTTTCTACCTGCATTCTTACTTTTAAGGACATGCAGTAAAATACACGAGGGGCTGAATCCTCAACATCTCTGTGAAAGCAACCTAGAAATGAACACAGAACACAGGTTTCATGACCATGCAGAAGATGACATACCACGCTATAAGCACTATTATTACAAGTCCAAAATGATGATCACATCTCAAATATTTGCAACGTCCGAAGAGAAAGGAAACGGGAAAGAGGAAGTGCAGGGTATGTTTGTTGAATATTCTTAAAAGTAGTTTTTTATTTTATCCAAAAATAATAATAATAAAAGTTTTAAAAAATATTTTAAAAGATAAAAAATAGGTTAAAAATATTTTAAATTTTTGAAAAAACTTCTATTTTACAAAGCATCCAAAAATCATTTTCAATTCTATTCTTAAGAATTATTTTTCATATTTGGAAATGCCCTGTCCTAAAATGATCTCATCCGATATTGGGCTCAACCAAACAAGTCCATTGAGAGCCCGAGCCCAAACCCAAATAAAATAAAAATATAGCACATCTCAATGTCTCAAATTAGTCCCAGTCCAAACCCAAGATAACAAAAGAAATAGAATAAAAGCTCAAAGCCCATACGAATGTAAACTCAAAGCCCAATCATCTAAGTCCCAAATGCAATCATCAAATATCATTTGAGCCCAAAGCCATATGAAAATCAAACTAAGCCAAAAAATAATGCATCTATCCCCCATTTTTTTTTTTTTTTTTTTTTTTTTTTTTGCAAAAATGGAATGCTTTTGGAATGGAGGCCAGACACATGAATAATGAAAATGACCAACGGTGACTGTCAAACTTGACATGCATGTGATGCCACAAAATGGATTCTAGGTCTAATATGCCAAAAAGCATAACATCAAACAATGATTTACCCAACTTATGCTATGAAATATCTTCTTTGAAATAAAAGAAGTAAATCTCATCTATGATAGAAATTGATCAACCTATAATCTTCTAGAAATTTGAAGTTTGAAAGTCATGGATTATATGATTATCTCCGATGTAATAAACTATTCTAAACCCTAAATTCTAAGCTCCAAACATATCGCTAACCCTAAATAAACCTTAAGACTTGTTTTTACCTATTACAATGTAAGTTCAATTTAAAATTTGTCTTGACCCATTACAATGTAGGGTCTACCTGTAGACCCCTATTCATATATGGTTCATAACCTCATTGGATCACATTCTACCTTGGTACAATTAATTCAGGCCTTTTAATTTACTCATATATATCCTACAAGAAAATTGAGTATTACCCACTCACTTAAATTTGCTTTTGCAACATATTTACATTGTCATAAATTTTTAACACACCTACTCCATTGCAAATTGAATTATTTATTGCTTATACATAACTTTTTACGAACAGTACTTGCAATAAAAAAATACCCGTCGACAAAAATATTTTCCATACATTTTTCTGGAGGAATTTTTTCAGAACCAAGTTGTACACGTCTCGCTTACAGAGTGCACCCAAGGCGAGATTTGGCTGTTGAATCTTAGAGGTAGACCATTGGTACCCTAGTGCACTGAGTTCGTCTTCGAGGAGGGTGGATCTATTTCAAGGACAATACTTGTCATGCCTCAACCAATAAGTTTTTCTTACTATTCATTATGTTCTTTGCTTATGTCTTTTGGGCTAGTCCTTTGTTTCCATACCCTTAAATCAACAATATTGAAATTTATCCAAATGGAAGCTTCCCTAGTTCACACCTGTCCTGACACCTCTAAAATTGATCTCTTCAACAAGACATTCTTTAAGAGATGGCAGGAAAGGGTTTTCTCTACAATCGATGTAGTGAACATGTGACACATTTTGACTGACCCAAAACCAAAAGATGGTTCTCATTTGTTGTTAACCTGGGAAACTGGAAATAAACAAGTTAGACATGTTATTTTGAGTACCTTTTCTAATGAACTTTTTGATATTTATTGTCAATTTAAAGTTGCAAAAGAAATTTGGGATGCAATAAATAAAAAATATATTTTGGAAGATGCAAGAACTCAGAAATATGCCATAGGGAATTTTAGAAATTTCCAAATGACCGAGGATAGAGATGTATCATCTCATATCCATGACTATCACTTGTTGATTAATGACTTAGCTATTGAAGACATTAAATTACCTGAACCTTTTGTGGCTAATTATTTAGTAGAGACTCTTACAAAGTCTTGGAAAGACTACCAAAATAACATGAAACATAAAAGGAAACAAATGTCCCTAAAGGATGTCATAATCCAAATTAGGATTGAGGAACAAAACGGAAATAGGGGCAATGTTGAGAAAGCTAAGGAATTGTCTTTTAAGGCTAGTGGATGGAAACCCTTGAAGATTTTAACTTTACATTGTAGTATCATCCAAGAAAAGCGAATGTGGTTGCTAATGCCTTAAGTAGAAAAACTCAATGTGTTTTATTTGGGTTGATAGTTTTTGAGTGGAAAATGTATGATTACATCAATAAGTTCAATCCTTGTTTTGATGTACGTGATTCTGATGCATGCTTTTGTACTTTGGTAGCTTAGCCAGCAATATGGCATAAAGTTATTAAAGCTCAAAGGAAAGATACAAAGTTAGAGGGCACGCACTCTCAAATTATGATAGGTGATGCAGTGGAAGGTTGGAGCATACATTCTAATGGTGAGATTTATTTCTTGAACAAACTTTGTGTTCCTAATGATGATTAGGTGAAGGAGGATGTAATAAAGGAAGCTCATCATTCTTTGTTCACAGTATACCCTGGAAAAACTAAAATGTACCATGATTTGAGGCATCAATATTGGTGGCAAGGTATGAAGTGGGATGTAGCTCAATTTGTTTCCAAGTGCTTAACATGTCAACAAGTGAAAGTTGAACATCAAAAGCCAACAGGGTTGTTACAACCACTGCCTATAGCAGAATGGAAGTGGGATCATGTGACCATGGACTTTGTGACAACAATGCAAAGAACTCCCCAAAGTAAGGATAGTGTATGGGTGATAGTTGATAGACTATCATCACATTTCTTAGCAATGAGTATCACTGATTCAGTCCTTGCTTTGAGTAAATTGTATGTGAAGGAAATTATGAGGTTACATGGGGTACCACTCTCTATTGTTTCAAATAGAGATCCTAAATTTACATCACAGTTATGTCAGTCCTTACAAAAAGCCTTAGGAACTAAAATAAGGTTGAGTTTGACATTTCATTCTCAAACTAATAGGCAATAAGAGAGAGTTATTCAAATTTCGGAAGATATGCTACGAGCATGTATGATGGATTTTAAAGGAAATTGGGTGGAACATTTGCCTTTGATCAAATTTACTTACAATAACAACTTCCAAAGTAGTATTGGAATGACACCGTATGAAGCACTCTATGGGAGGCCTTATAGATCCCCTATGTGTTGGATGGAATTTGGTGAAGCTAGTTTGATTGGGCCAGAATTGGTACAAGAGACTATGGACAAGATTCGAGTTATACGTGACATGTTGTTAACAACACAAAATAGACAGAAAAGTTATGTTGATCACAGAAGGAAACCCTTAGAATTCCATATAGGAGATCATGTGCTTTTATTTGTGACACCCTGGAAAGGTGTATTTCGATTTGGTAAAGAAAGCTTGCTTCAAGATATATTGGGCCCTTTGAAATCCTTCAAAAGGTTGGAGAGGTAACATATAAATTAGCCTTACTACCATAGTTGTCTGGTATACATGATGTGTTCTATGTCTTCATGTTGCGGAAGTATGAGCTAGATACCACACATGTACTAGATTGGCATGATTTGAATTTGCAAGAAGATGTGACGTATGAGGAAGGGCCGAGAGAGATATTAGATAAGAAATAACAAGTACTACAAACCAAAACCATACCTCTAGTGAAGGTGTTATTGGATCATCATGGAGTGGAATGAACTACATGGGAGTTGGAATCAGATATGAGAAACAAGTACCCGAAACTCTTCATACAGATATGAGCTAATTGAGTTGCCCAATTAGCTCGGGGGTTGAAGGGGCAACACTCTTAAAGAAATTTTTTTATGAGATGAATGACGACTTTATCCTTATTATATACGTGACCATTTTATATTTTAGAGTTTTGTTTTTTAGAAGGTGCGAACCTAATTGAGAGGTTTTACGAGAGTTTCACTATTGCATTCTTTCTTTTTATTTGTATTTGATTAGTGGATTTGGTGCATTCTGTGGACACATGGATCATATTAATAATTAAATCATGTCTCGTATTCTTATTTATTTTTGTCGGTCTATATGTGTGTGATTTGGTTAACAAAATTTAAATTCAAACCTTCGATTCCAAAAAGAAGGCTTTTAAATTCAGATTTGAGGTCAAACCCAAAATACCATGAATCTGTCTTCAACTTAAAAACAAACCCATCAGTTTTCTTAAGCAACATGCCTGCACATGCACATTTTCATGCAACGTCATATGCGTGAGAACTTTTTAAATGCTAAAAATAATATTTGAAGATGAAATAAAGTTTTGAACATTATTCAATCATAAGCCATCTACTATCGAAGACCCATGAGAACCAGGTTTTTATTTAAATAAAAATATTATAATTATTTTTATCTCTAATAAAAATATTTTTAAATTATAATTTTCAGTAATAAAATTAAATCATAGACGACATTTATTCATCATAGATATAATCCAAAATAATAATAATTACTTCTACTTCTACTTCTACTTCTACTTCTTTTGTAATTAAAAATCAAAGTTAAGCCATATAAAAAATAACTGTAAGTCCAAATATTTGTCCTCTAACTAATCTTTACCCAAAACAAAATTTTATCTTTTTGCGATGATTGCTAGGGATAGAAAATTGATATCTATATTCAAAGCTTCTTTGATCATATTTCTAAATATTCAATGTCATTAGGTATTGCCCACCATGACCAAACTTCTGATAACCCAATAAACAAATCAAACCCAAAAAAAAAAAATTGCACAATTCATAAATAAATAATTGGACAATTCCTCCTTAGGGAACCGTTGTCCATGCAGTCAAGCTCCAAAACAAGTTTCGTTACACTAAAAATAGATCTAAAAAGGCCATCACGAGTCTCATCTAATTCAACACTCATCTATCACTATAAGATCATCAAGATTAGTTTATTAATTAATTACGATTTTTCGGGTGAAAGCAATCTCCAACTGATGGCAATTGGCACAGTTCATCTCCCTCTCACCAACCAAAACTTTTAGACCAGATCTTTTGTTAAGTTCTTGATTAATCAAAGCACATTGCAATTATTTTTTTTTGTTTGTTTGTTCCGTCTTTAGATCATGGTTGTTAGTCCTTGTCTCCCTTGAGCCATAGCCGCCTTGGATTCTCATATATATATATATATGCATAAATATTTCAAAACTTGAACTTATATTAATAATTAAATTTGGGTTGGACTTGATTTTTATGTTCTAAATTTAGGGAGATTTTACGATTTTTATGTTGAGTTTCTTTAAAAAAAAATATTATGTTAGATTGTAAAGTTTAAATTAATTTTATTGTGTTTTGCTTAAGATGCCGAAAGTCAAACTCTCTATTGAGTTAGTTAGGATTGAGTTGCTCGATCAACTTACGGGAGTTGAACGGAGAGTGCCCCTTAGAATTTATTTATTTATTTTTATATATGTGATGAATAATGGGTTTACCCTATTATATATTTAATTATTTTATGTTTTGAGGATTTTCTTTTTAAAATAGTGTGATCATAATTGAAAAGTATTTTTCAAGAGTTCCATCATTGTAAGCATTATCGTTCTTTTTTATTAGTGGATTTTTGAATATTAATAAACTTTGTGGACGTAAAAATCATATTGATTGTTTAAAAATAGTCTTTTTATTTATTTTTCTGATCATATGTTTGCATGATCTGATTAACATATTAAATTCAAATTTCTTTTTAAAAGATCTTTTATCACAGTGTAGCAAGTCATTCCTGTATAAATAATATTGTTTATCAATAAAACGAGAGAGACTTGTACTTCTAATCGATAAAAAAAACTATACAAAATATAACTTGGATGGTTAAAACAATTTTTTTTTGAACTTTTTCATTTCTTCATATATGACTAAACCAAACAAAATCCATACTAATAACCATGAATCACAATTAATAGTACACATCCATTATGAAATAATAGATGACAAGCCCTTTGAAAAAAGAGTAAATTATGAACTTTAGTGGCAATAAATTTTGAATATAAATTATACTTTTTCCCTTTTAAAAATCACTATGAATTTCCATATTTAGAAATAATATTAAAAGTATAATAATAAAACAAGAGTAAAAGAAAAAGTTATTGCAAGCAGCCAAATAATACTAATAATAATAATAATAATAATATTCAAGCGTAGACTTGACCACACTCAAAAGTCAACCAAAATCTCTTTTAGGTGGTCACTATGATTCATATATTGCATTTTGATTGACTCTGAATTTTTTTTAATTAATTATATTATTGGGATGTAAATTATAATGGTTAAAACTTAATCACATTACAACTACTATGGACTTTTCTAAATTTTACTAATATTAAAATGATCCAATTCACCTTCTTCAACTTAATTTAAACATTAAGAATATATTGATTTTGATGAAAATATTTTTAGATTGTAGTATTTTTTAATAATATTTCTATCATATATACTTTTACAAAAAAATTAATTAATATTTAGATATAAATAGAAAATATTGATTTAATAATTTTCTTTTGATATGTTAACAAGATGATATCAAGAAAAAACACTTTTAAGTGTTATATTAATATGTTAACTAAGATCACATACATATGTGAGTAGAAAATTAAGAAAAACACAAGATTTTAACATGGTTTAGTGATCAATATCAACCCTGTGTCCACGGAGTGCACCTATACTCAACAATCCGCTAATGAAAGGATAAAGGAGTACGATGATGAAGCTTTCAAAAAATCCTCTCAATTATGATCACGTTTTATAGAAAACCTTAAAAGCATAATAGGGTTAAATTTATAATGAGGCAAATTCATCATTCATCATATAAAAAAAAAAATTCTCTAGAGGGCATTGTCCTCTTCAATCTCTGTGAGTTGATCGGTTTGTTCGATCCCCCTAAGTTTAACGAGGAGTTCGACTCCCAACATCCCAAACGAAGCGTAATAAAATTGATTCAATTACAGTTCAACACCATAATCGCTTAAAATGAATTTATGATTTTTTAAAGTTTTGCCAAATGATAACTTTTAAAACAAAATTGTTTTTAAGTATTGTAAAGTATTTTTAATTCTTTTTTAATCACTCAATGGTACTATTAACTTACTTTTCTTGGTATTTGATTTATTTATTTTTTCTAAGTATTTGTTGGGTTTTCAAAGATAATAAAGTTGGTTGGATTTTAGTTGACCCAAAAAGAGTATGAGTAGGGAATTCAGAGTTTCCTTCCTAATTATAAAATAAGATGGAATGGGTTTGAACAAAAGTGAATCTCATTGAAAATGGAGGCATAATTCAAATGCATAAATAAATAAATTACATGTTGGTTTGTGAAGTCAAAAGTATAAAGTGGTTCTTTCATTATTAAAAATGTAAAAATAAATAAGTTTGTTTTTTATTGTTAAAAGCATTTTCATTAAAAAAAACATTTTTCCTTCCTTTTTTTTTTTTTGGTAAATATGACATGACTTATAGAAATAAATCTGATATTTAAAAAAAAATTTAATTAAATAAAATTTGCTTTCCTCAAAGGAGTCTCCATGTCTATCTCAAATATAGATAAATTATGTTGGAAATTAAAACCACACTTCAAAAATTCTATTTCAATGGTTCATAAAGTTTATTTCACTTCTAAATGCTATTTTTAACATTTAAAATATTTTTTCATACGAAGGTTATGTTATCACCCCACGTCTAGCTCTCCACGTTCACCACCATGAAGGGGTGATCCTGAAGTGGTCCAACAACCCACGTCCTCCAGCATGATCGCACTTTTTCCGCTGAGTTTAAAGAGGGTGTGGCAAATCTGCAGCAACGTGGTATGATGGGAGGCCACGGTTATATATTTCTCATGGTCCCGAACTCGATATCTGCATCTTCATTTCAGTAATACACCATCCATAGGAGATCATCAGAGTTTGGAAACCAAAGGTTGAACCGATTCCAGCAACTTGATCCGATGGCTGGAGGTAAGTCCAAGTCTTTTACAGATTGAATTCATGTTGTAAGTGTTCATTGAATTGAATATATCATGTATGAATTCTTACATTTGGTATCAGAGCCTTGCAATCTTGCCTCTGCCTTGGTGTTAGTAGCTTAGATAATGGTTTCCTTTCTGGAAATAAATTCAAATAGAACCAGAAATTAGGTGAAATGATTCAGCTTTTGTGGTTTACTTCCACCTACAGCCATGCAACCCATTCAACTACAGCGTCTTTTGATCTAGATTTTTTCTTCACCATAAAAACCCATATCTTTCTCTATCTACATACATATATATATATATTCACTGCATGCGCAATTTCGAGCCCCATTTAGAGCGCCATTAAGCACCACTGCAGGTGCTATTCAAAGCGTCGCTGCAGGCACCATTTAAGGTGTTCCAAAAGAGCCATTTCCGGTGTTTTTTGAGGCTGCAATTTCAGCAGCTGTAGGAGCCATATTCAGGGGCTGTTCATAGCGGCTGCTGGTGCTGGTTTCAAGCACTGCAAGTGCCCATTCCAAGCACCATTCAGCCCCGTTACGAGCACCATTCAGGCGCTTTCCAAGCGCCGCTGCAAGTGTAATATCTATACACTGTTGATGCGTTTTTCACCTGCGAATGAGGGAGTCGGGCTGCACTCCGGTGGATGCAGCCCGTCCCAATTGTGGCGGTGGATTTTGGTGTCAAAAAAAAGCGGCATGCATGGCGCTGTTGGGGATGAAGCAGTCCACGGGTGGCTGAAAATTAGGATGGTGGGTTTTCGTTGCAGTTGATAATAATAATAATAAAAAAAAAAAAAAAAAACTAGAGAGAGATTGGGTTCTACTAAGTTTTTGGGCCTTGGAATAAGTGACTTTTGGGCCTATGAAGCTTATTGCATGGCAGTGGCCCATTTTACTGAATTAAGGGGCTTTAAGTGTTGGGCTTTAAAAATTGGGTCAATTTAGGCTCTTATGGCCCGGTTTAAATTATTTATGATTGGGCTTGTAAACTTATTGTGAAATTTAGGCAATTATGACCTGTTTGAATTATTTTATTGGATTTGAATTAATTGTTTTTTATATGGATTTAGGCACCCTTTCATAATATGAATTCCTTTTAAATTATTCTAAATTATGTGTGATTTTTATACATGCAAATTAAATTATTTATTTTATATGCTTGTATGTGTAAAAATGTAGCCTAAATTTGAGTTAGATAAATTAAAAGTTGTAGCTTTTAATGCATGCAATTGTTGCCTAAAATTTAGTTAGATATATTAAAATATATATATCATATAATCTTAATGTCTAGTGAACCATATAATTTTTTTATAATTAAGGAATAGCCACAACGACCTTAATTATATAAAAAATTATATATTAAGTAAATCTGGATCACATTATGGACATTAATTGTAATTAACTATATAAATATGATGATTTTACCCCACAGGGTTTTCATTATGTTTATATAATTAATTAGGATAAAATATTAAAATTAATTTTTCCTAATTTACCCACAGGAGTTAGGAATAATTAATTTAATAGGTTTATCATAAAGATTATAGACAGAAAATATCAAACTATATTTCATAATTCAATAAAATAGTTTGATAAAGTCTATCATAAAGATAATTAATCTGATTGAATTAAAGATTTAGCCCACAGGCAATTTTTAATAAAATTAGATTCAATTTTAAGCATGTTCTACATTGGTAAAGCATGAATTTATATTAAAGTCTCAAATTTTTTAATAAGCTTGTAATCCTTTTGTGCAGTTTTACCTAGCATATCTGATATTCGTTGTGAGGTTCCCGAACTTAGAGGAGATAACTTTAAGATATGGAAGGAGAGAATTCTTCTTCAATTAGGGTGCATGGACATAGACTATGCCATAAGGAAAGATGAACCACATAAGATCACTGATACCAGCACACCTGAACAAATTTTGTTGTACGAACGCTGGGAGAAATCTAATCGCCTTAGCGTGATGTACATTAAAACAAAAATCAGTGCTGGTATACGTGGTTCAATCGAGCAACATGAAAATGTTCGTGAATTGCTAAAGGCTATTGACGAGCAATTCGTCACTTCAGATAAAGCCTTGGCAAGCACCCTAATTATGAAGTTCACATCCTTGAAGCTCACCGCTATAAGAGGTGTGCGTGAACATATCATGGAGATGAGGGACATTGTGGCTCAATTGAAGAAACTCGAGGTAGAAATGTCTGAATCTTTCTTGGTGCACTTTATCCTTAACACTCTTCCACCTCAGTATGGACCTTTCAAAATCTCTTACAACACACATAAGGATAAGTGGTCTATCAATGAATTGATGACCATGTGTGTTCAAGAGGAAGGAAGGTTAATGATGGAACAGGAAGAAAGTGCCATGCTGGTGACGCAAAGGAAAGGAAAGAAAGGAAAATCTCAAGCTAGTCAGAAAGGGAAGCAACAAATTCCTCCTAAATCTGACATTAAGAAAGACGAAAAGTGTTTTTTCTGTAAAAAGAAAGGACACGTGAAGAAGAAATGTCTGAAATTTCAGAATTGGCTTGAGAAGAAAGGTAACCCTACCTCATTTGTTTGTTATGAATCTAATATGGTTAATGTAAACACTAACACATGGTGGATTGATTCTGGATCTACAATCCACATTTCAAATTCCTTGCAGGGTATGCAAAACCTAAGGAAGCCAGTGACAAGTGAGCAATTCATCTTATCCGAAAACAAGATGGGCTCGCATGTGGAAGCAATAGGGACATGTTATTTAACTTTATATGGTGGTTTTATTTTGGAATTGCAAAGGACCTTTTATGTACCAAGTTTCTCACGAAACTTGATTTCAGTTTCTAGACTTGTACCGTTTGGATATTCCTTTCATTTTTCAGAAACATCTTTCAGTTTGATTTATAAATCTGAATGTGTTGGGAATGGTATCTTGTCTGATGGTCTTTATTGTATATTCTTACAAAATGATACCGCTCATAATTCATTACATGTCCAAACTGGCATTAAGAGATGTGTTGTAAAAGAGGATTCCTCTACATTGTGGCACCGGAGATTAGGTCATATCTCCACAGATAGAATCAAAAGATTGGTGAATGATGGGGTACTTAGTACTCTAGATTTTACTGACTTTGAGACTTGTGTGGACTGCATTAAGGGTAAGCAGACCAATAAGTCAAAGAGAGGTGCTACTAGGAGTTCCACCATACTAGAGATCATACATACTGATATATGTAGTCTTGACATGGACTCTCATGGTCAGAAATACTTCATCTCTTTCATAGATGATTTCTCACGATACATGTATCTCTACATACTTCATAATAAAAATGAAGCTTTAGATGCCTTTAAAGTCTTCAAGGCAGAAGTAGAGAAACAATATGGTAAACAAATTAAGATCGTGAGATCAGATAGAGGTGGAGAATATTATGGTAGATACTTGGAAGATGGACAATCACCTGGGCCATTTGCGAAGTTTCTTCAAGAGCATGGGATTGTTGCCCAATACACCATGCCTGGTTCTCCAAACCAAAATGGTGTAGCAGAAAGAAGAAACCGAACTTTATTGGACATGGTGAGGAGTATGCTTAGCAGCTCAAAACTTTCTAAATTCTTGTGGATTGAAGCACTTAAGACAGCAGTGTATATATTAAACCGAGTTCCAACCAAGGCTGTCCCAAAGACGCCATTTGAGTTATTGAAAGGTTGGAAACCGAGTTTGCGACATATGCGCATTTGGGGATGCTCGTCTGAAGTGAGAATTTATAATCCAGAAGAGAAGAAACTGGACCCAAGGACTATTAGTGGGTATTTCATTGGATATGCTGAAAAGTCCAAGGGGTATAGGTTTTACTGTCCATCTCACAGCACTAGGATTGTGGAATCAAGAAATGCTAAATTTCTTGAATATGACTTGGTCAGTGGGAGCGATCAATTTAGAAACATAGTTTCTGATATTGATCATACAGAGTCTCAACCTTCCGCTTCAAGCGATAGATTGTTTATTGTTCATAACACCCCTCAAGTACAAATGGGTGTTGAACGAACAATCGATGAAGTTCAACCAGTCATTGAAGTTCCACAAGTTGTTGACAATATTCCAGTAGACCAAGTTGATCAGGGGTTGTCTAACACTTCTGAACAACAAGTTGAACCTCATACTTCCTCGGAAGATATTGGTGCAACCTTAAGAAGGTCTGCTCGAACTAAGAGGTCAGCAATTCCTAGTGATTATGTAGTGTATCTACAAGAATCTGACTATAATATAGGAGCCGAAAATGATCCCGAATCATTTTCACAAGCCATGAGTTGCAAAGAATCAGAATTGTGGTATAATGCCATGGAGGATGAGATGAGTTCCATGAAGTGCAACGATGTTTGGGACCTTGTTGAGTTGCCTAATGGTGTAAAAACCATTGGTTGTAAATGGGTTTTTAAGACAAAGAAAGACTCATCAGGCAACATTGAGAGATACAAGGCTAGACTTGTTGCAAAGGGGTTCACTCAGAAAGAAGGAATCGATTACACGGAAACCTTTTCTCCTGTATCTAAGAAAGATTCCTTACGCATTATATTGGCATTAGTAGCCCACTTTGATTTGGAATTGCAACAAATGGATGTGAAAACAGCATTTCTTAATGGAGAGCTAGAGGAGGAGGTTTACATGAAACAACCTGAAGGATTCCCCTCTAGTGATGGTGAGCAATTGGTTTGTAAGCTTAAGAAATCCATATACGGTTTGAAACAAGCATCCCGCCAATGGTATTTAAAATTCCATAACATAATTTCTTCATTTGGTTTTGTTGAAAAAGTTATGGATCAATGCATATACCTTAAGGTCAGTGGGAGTAAAGTTTGTTTTCTTGTTTTATACGTGGATGACATCTTACTTGCAACCAATGATAAGGGTTTACTTCATGAGGTGAAACAATTCCTCTCTAAAAATTTTGACATGAAGGATATGGGTGAGGCATCTTATGTCATTGGCATTAAGATCCATAGAGACAGATTTAAAGGTATCTTAGGTTTGTCTCAAGAAACCTATATCAATAAAGTTTTAGAGAGATTTCGGATGAAGAATTGTTCACCTAGTGTTTCTCCTATAGTGAAGGGTGATAGGTTCAATCTGGACCAATGTCCGAAAAACGATCTTGAAAGGGAACAAATGAAGAACATTCCATACGCTTCTGCAGTTGGAAGTTTGATGTATGCTCAGGTCTGCACAAGGCCTGACATTGCATTTGCTATTGGAATGTTAGGACGATATCAGAGTAACCCAGGTATAGACCACTGGAAAGCTGCAAAGAAAGTGATGAGATATCTTCAAGGAACCAAAGATTACAAGCTTATGTATAGACGAACAAGCAATTTAGAGGTAGTTGGCTACTCAGATTCAGACTTTGCTGGTTGTGTTGATTCACGTAAATCAACATCTGGATACATTTTTATATTGGCCGGTGGAGCTATATCTTGGAGGAGCGTTAAGCAGTCCATGACTGCTACTTCTACTATGGAAGCTGAGTTCATATCTTGTTTTGAGGCTACTTCACATGGTGTATGGCTTAAGAGTTTCATTTCGGGGCTTAGAGTTATGGATTCAATATCTAGGCCATTGAGCATATATTGCGAAAATTCAGCTGCAGTCTTTATGGCAAAGAACAATAAAAGTGGAAGTCGAAGCAAGCACATCGACATTAAGTATCTAGCCATAAGAGAACGTGTTAAAGAAAAGAAAGTGGTCATTGAGCACATTAGCACTGAATTGATGATTGCTGATCCTTTGACTAAGGGCATGCCACCGTTGAAATTCAAGGATCATCTAATGAACATGGGACTTAGTTCCCTTATGTAGTTTTTATTGTACAAACTCTTATTATGATGTTTTCTCATATTGATGTGCACCTTTATTTAATTTTGAGAAAATTCAACTTCATTGGACCAAGAATGAACATAGGGTTTATTCATTAAGTAATATTGCCACATAAAGTAAAATGTTAAGAAATGAATGCACTGTAATACATGGAAGATAACACTCGTTATATAGAGGACTTATCGCCATGATTCAAGTATTTGTTACTTAATACGGATAATTGATGGATTAAGTTAGGACATTAAGTTAAAGGTGTGGACCAAGTGGGAGAATGTTATCACCCCACGTCTAGCTCTCCACGTTCACCACCATGAAGGGGTGATCCTGAAGTGGTCCAACAACCCACGTCCTCCAGCATGATCGCACTTTTTCCGCTGCGTTTAAAGAGGGTGTGGCAAATCTGCAGCAACGTGGTATGATGGGAGGCCACGGTTATATATTTCTCATGGTCCCGAACTCGATATCTGCGTCTTCATTTCAGTAATACACCATCCATAGGAGATCATCAGAGTTTGGAAACCAAAGGTTGAACCGATTCCAGCAACTTGATCCGATGGCTGGAGGTAAGTCCAAGTCTTTTACAGATTGAATTCATGTTGTAAGTGTTCATTGAATTGAATATATCATGTATGAATTCTTACAGGTTAAATATGTCAAATTATTTTTCTCAATTATTTAAAAAAATACTGACTTAATATAAACTCACTCAATTTTCAAAAATTTAATCTACAAATCATTTAAACCGGAGTTGCCATGGGTACCAAAGGGACTATCAAAAAGGTAAATCAATCAAATGATGTAAAATATATAAGCAGGGTCTTGTTGTTTCTTATCTTATATATAGTCTTATTACTTTATATCTTAATTTTATTATTTTGTGTATTGGTCTCATTTATTTATATATATTTTTAATTTTTATTTAACAATTTAGATTTTATCATATGCTTTAATCGAGCCAAATTTAAATGATGAATGAGATCCATACCATGGATTTTCCCTATAAAATATGGGATGATTTTTACCAATATTATTGAGCCAGCCTTGTCCTTGACTAAACCAAGTGGTGGACAACCCACAAATGACATCATTTCTACAATAGTCAATGTGGGAGTTAAAAGGATAGTAGAGTTTGCTTGGTCTTTTTCTTGTATCTTACCTCATTGTTTGCTTTTGCAAGCCACTTCTAATTTTTGATCATTCACAAATCTCTTCGACAACAAACTAACTAACAAGTAGAAAATGCATGATTTTCTTGCAACGTTTGCTTTCCTTGGATGGGGTCCTTGGAGTTGGACTTCCTTTCATTCCCTTTACCCAATTCAAAGTTTCCCTCAAATAAATTTTTTTATATTAATATGTGGGAGAAGGGGAGGTTTTATTTGTTTGAAGATTAGGCCAAGGAGATTAGTATTAAAAGAATAGGAGATTTTACTATATTTGGGTTCTAGAATTGGAAAGTCATAGCTTCTTTTACCCTAAGAAGTTGGTTAATTAAAAGACAAGATTTAGCTTTGAAAAAAGTTTTTTAAGTCATTGATCTTAATTTTATAAGCCGAAAGTTCTTTTTTTAAGTTTAACAGAGTTTTTACATTTATTTAATTAATTTTATTTAAAAAGGTTATGAGTTTTTTTTAAACATTATATGGAAGAAAAAAAAAATTAAAGTCAACAATTTTTATTTTTATTTTTATTATTATTTTTATTTTTATGTTCCTTCAAACTTATTTCACTTATTTTAATTTACTAATATAAGATTAAATAATTTAAAGATGCATAAGTTTTTTACTAATTTTAATTATAGTTGATTTTTTTTTTTTTTTGGTATTTTTTATAAGACAACCAAACATACAAAAATCATTTACTTTGATATATATTTTTTCTTTCCTTAGTACTTTTCAAAAATCAAATATAACCTTATAACTTTTTAAGATTTTATGGGAAATGCCTTAAAAAAATTATGTATATATAAATAATATGGAAATCCAAAGAAATTGATAATAGGTAGTTTTAATTACCATATTTTATAAGCCCAAAAAATGGGTGATTTTTTGAGGTTCACTTAAATCAACATCACTAGTGAAAATTAACTTTTATTGCATAATGTTTTATTGTACTTTCTTTGGTGAATGACAAAGAGTTTCTAATACGTTTTCAAGAAAAGATTGGTCATTAGCTATAACAAGTAATCAATAATCACAAATTAAGGTCATTTCTCCAAGTAATTAACCATAGATAGATATCGTTACGTAACGTAAAACATATGGTTAAAGAGTAGTTTACTTAAACATAAGTGACATTTTGGGAGGAGTGAATTTCAATTCAAGCAAACTAATCCTCCATTTTTATGCATATTTGCATGTGTAGTTGCCATTGATAGATGCTCAAGTTTGCTTCAATGGATAAGTAGGAAAAAAGTTGATATTATAACAAAGCTCCTTTTTATCTAAATTGCCCATTTGTAGTTGAGAAAGGTATAGTTAAAAATGGTAAATTTTATTGTATGAAGTGATTCTATATATTTATTTTATTTTGTTAATATTGTTATATATATGTATATATTTTGCTTTGGGTGGATTGGCATTAGGGTAAGACTTAGGACATTGTTCTTTTACCATTTTCCTTTGATTATAATAATTTTTTTTATGATGTGAAATTATTATATTGATTAAGCTTTTCAAGTCAGCTAATATAATAAGACAATGATAGGTTTTTCCATTGGCTTTTTTTAATTGGTGTGTTAGTAGAAATGATTGAGGTATGAAATAAAGATGGTAAAATAGGTAGAAAAAAAAATTGTGTGAGAAAAGTTACATTGTGAATTTTTTTATTTTTTTATTTGAAAAAAAATCTTCAAGTGGGAAGTTGGGAAAGGAAAAATTAGAAGAAAATAAAATTAGATTTTTTCTTTTTTTCTATTCCTCCATGAGGAAAAATAAATAAGATGAAGGAAAATAAAATAGGATGAAAATTATTTAGAAACTCATAAAATTTTAATTTCTTCATTTTTAAGAAAAAAAAAAGTGAAAAGTAAGTTGAAAAAAATTTAAGAAAAATATTAATTTTAAATATATTTCTTATTTTCTTTTTACTTCTTCCTTTCTTTCTCTCTCTCTATATATTATTAGGTTAATGATTATTCTAATCAAGTTTTGATGATTATAAAATAAGGTTAAGATTCCTAATAGTTCAAGTTGAGTTAATTATTTTAGGTATTCTTGAAAATTTAAAAAAAGTTTAAGCAAATAAAGAAAATTAATACCTTGAGAACTTGGAGCTTTTAAAAACATAAGAAGATCTAGGATTGTTCATAAGTTTGATTCTTGTTGGTGCATTTGAGTTATGAATTTTTTATGTACTAGAAATTTCAAAAATAATCTCTCATTAAACTTAAATAGATCACATTTTCTTAAAATTAGATAATTTCATGATTTTGATGAAATCCTAACCCTAATTCTTCTTAAACTCGCTTTAAAGGGTTATTTGAAGCTGAACACATGTTACCGAAGGTTCCTAACCTTGATTTGGAGTCATTTATACACTTTATAATGTAATCGATTGAAGCAGGGGAGAGACCGATTGAGTCAATTGAGCTTGATCTGTTGAGGTGCTCTTTGTATACTCTCTTGTATTTAGTTAAAGGACTCCAACGGGCCGGGCCGGGCCGCCCGGCCCGAAGGAGTAAGGCCCATGGCCCAACCCGGGGCGGACCATTGAGCCTGTTGACTGGTCAACTGGCCGGGTCGGGCCGGACCCTTGGTATATCTAAGGCCCGTGGGTCCTCAAGCTGGGCAGGCTTGGCGGGCGGGCGGGGTTAAAAATTAAAATAGTTTTCAGTTTTGAAGGATCCCCTTCCCTTATGGATCCATAAGGGAGCTAGCCATCAACTGAGTTGACCCTCTTTTGTGTAACTATTTTGCATTAGTTATATATATATTAGAAATGTTGTATAATTTTTGAAAAAAAATAAAAGTGAGTTGGTTGTTCAAATAATTCAATTTCAAATATATGACCGTTGAACGGTCTTGAAATTAAAAAAAAAAAAAAATTAAATCCTAATATTTAAATCCCCATAAATATTAAATACCCTCAATTTTTTTCTATTCTCTCAACACTTAAGCTCTCTCTCATTCCACAATATTTCCGATTATTGCATTTTGTCTCAAATTATTCAATATTATTGGTGGTGAAAAACAAGCATTGGTGGTTCAAAGAGTTCAAATTTGAAGGAATTTCTGCTTCGGTTCTCCAATTTAGTAACATACTTCACATTTTCTTTTATTTATTTGTTACATTTTAATTTTACATTTATTATTTTTAGCATGATATTTTATCAATAATTATAATTATGACAAGTGGTTCTTGTTCTTCATCTAATGCATGTGATAGCAAAAAATTTACTTCAAATATATGGAATTTTTTTTTGATAGAATAGAAATAAATTTAGAAAATAATAAAAAAGAAATAAAAGCAAAATGTAAAATTTGTAACAAACTTTTTAGTGATGGCTCAAATGCAGGTACAAGTCATTTAAAAAGACATCATGAAAATTGTAAAACTAAAAATAATGTAGATATTAGAAATTATATGCAATTAGGTAAAAATGAAAGTGGAAATTTAAAAACATTTTCTTATGATGAATCTTATTGTCGTGAAGAAATGATTGATTATATAATAAGAGCAAAACAACCTTTCAATTTCATGGAAACTCATGATTTTACTGGAACAATGCAACGAGCTGTTAATCCTCAGTTTCAAGGTTGCTCTAGAAATACAGTTAAAAGAATTCTTATAAAAAAAATTTGAAACACAAAAAGAAAATTTAAAATTTTTTTTTGCAAATTTTGAAGGAAGAATTTGTTTAACATCTGATATTTGGACATCTTTAACTCACAGTGGTTTTTTATGTATAACTGCTCATTATATTGATAATGAATGGAAATTAAATAAAAGAATTATTTCATTTAAAATAATAAATGCTCCACATAATGGTAAAAATATAGCATCTTTAATAAATGATGAAATTATAGATTTTGGCATTTGTGATAAAATATTTACAATAACATTAGATAATGCTTCTAATAATGATGCAACAATATTTAGATTAAAACGATATTGGCAAATAAAAGAAGATCAATGTAAAATATTTCATGTGCGTTGTTGTGCACATATTTTAAATTTAATTGTAAAAGATGGATTAAAACACGTTGATGATACATTATAAAAAATTAGAGGCATTGCTGCGGGTCTTAATAGTTCTCAAGCAAAACATGAATTATTTTTTGATTGTTGCAAAATGTTAAATATGAAAAAAAGAAATATAAATTTGGATATGCCCACTAGATGGAATTCCACTTATAAACTTTTACAAACTATTATAAAATATAGAAAAGTAGTAGAACTATATGAAATACAATTAATTAACAATGATTGTGAAACAGATATTGATGTATTAAATGATTATGATTGACATATTGCATATCTTTTAAGAGATCTTTTTGAAGTATTTGATTCTTCAACAAAAATTTTTGTGGTGTATATTATCCATTTTCAAACCAAGTTGTCATGCAAATAACTAATATTTTTATTGTACTTTAAAAATATTTAAATTTGGATATATTTAATGATGCAATATTTGCAATGATAGAAAAATTTAGAAAATATTGGGGAGAAATACCTTTAATTTTTTATCTTGGTTTAATTGTGGACCCTAGATTGAAATTTGAAGCTTTGGATGAATGGTTAACAATTATTTATTTTAATGACCAAATAAAAATTGAAGAAATTAAAAATGAAATAAATTCATTATTATATAATTTATATAACTATTATAAAGAAAAATATGGTGATGATATTAGTTCTATTAAATTACCACATACATCTACAAACTCTTCATCTTTTTATAAAGGAGCTTTAGAAATGTTAAAAAGTCGAAAGAAGGCAACAAATAGTTCTCTAAACAACACAACTGATTTAGATAGATATCTTAATATTGAATCTTAAGGGTCTCCAAAAAGCCCGCGGCCTGGCCTAGGCCCGGCCCGGCCCGAGCCCATTTTTGGATGGGCCAGGCCATGGGCCCCAATTTAGGCCCGGCTCGTCGGGCTAGCCCGGCTGTAAGCCCACCACTTAAATATATATATAAATATTCAAGAAATAGAAAATGCTACATTAATAAAAATATTCATTGCTAACTATTTTATTCATTGAATGTATACATTACATTTGAAAATGTGGAAAAAGTTTACATCACTACAAAATAAATACATCCCAACTAGGTTGACACCTACTTATTTGTCAATCATTTGTACTTTTCAACCACAAAAATAAAAATAAAAATATGACATACATTTAGTAAAATATTTTAATCATTATCTCTTGGCGGTGATGGAGAACTATCGCAAATCCATAAAGATCTTGATGATTTTAGTTTTTCCATATCGACAAGCATATTTTCTTCTTGAATAGAATCAAATATCCTTTTATCTGCTATTGCCCAGTCTTTCACACATATATTTGCTTCAATAGAATCCGACGCTAAGCTGCATCGTTTATCACTAACTACTCTTCCACTTACACTAAAAGCAGCTTCTGATGTAATTGTACTCACAGGAACTGTTAGTACATCACGAGCAATGATAGAAAGCACATGATATTTGTGTTGTTGTGATTTTCACCATATTAAAATATCAAAATCTTCATCATCTTCAAATGAAATTAAATCAATATTAAGACTCCCTACATTCAAATTGCTAAACTAACTTTTTCTCTTATTCAAAACTCTTACAAAATCCTTTTATTCTTATCCTTCCTAGTTTTACATGTTATACTAGGATTGGAGAATTCATTTTATAAGTGGCGTTTTTAAGTTAGATAGATCACTTGAAGTATTTGTACTTGAAGTATTTGTAAAGGTTCATTGGAACCTTGGAATCCAAGGGTACATGCTGAAGGCTTCAAGTTCAAGCTTTAAAGCTAGTAAAACTCTCACTAGGTTAAGAGGTGAGGAAAGTGGATGTAAAAAAACAAGTGAAATAAAAAATACATATTTGATTCAATTTAATAATTAAACTCATAGAATCTCATCCACACTATAAGAACTATTATAACGAGTCCAAAATGATGATTATGTCTTAAATATTTACAACACGTGAAGAGAAAGAAAATGGGAAAGAAGAAGTGTAGGGTATGTTTGTTAACTATTTTTAAAAGTAGTTTTTTATTTTATGGGGAAAAAAGAAGAAAATATGTTTAGAAATCAAAATAAATAAAACAACTTTTGTTCTTAAAATTAAAAAATAAGATGTTTTCAAAGTTGTTGTTGTTGTTTTTTTTTTAAGGGTTGTTTAAGAAATAATTACACAAATATAAAAAATGATTAAAAATGAATTATTATAAATAAAAGTTTAAAAAATGTTTTAAAAGATAAATAATAGGTTAAAAATATTTTAAGTTTTCGAAAAAACTTTTATTTTACAAAGCATCGGGGAAATCATTTTCAATTTTATTCTTAAAAACTATTTTTATTTGGAAATACCCTGTCCTAAAATGATCTTATATGCTGTCAAATGCCTCCATATTGGGCTCAATGAAACAAGTCCATTGAGAGCCCGAGCCCGAGCCCAAACCCAAATAAAATAAAAATAAAGCCCATCTCAATGTCTCAAATTAGTTCCAGTCCAAACCCAAGATAACAAAAGAAATAGAGTAAAAGCTCAGAGCTCATATGAATGTAAACTCAAAGCCCAAAGCCATATGAAAATCAAACTAAGCCCAAAAATAATGCAATTTAGACCCAAGCCCAACATCAACTAGCAAACTCAAATCAATAACCGAAGCCCAATTCAATTAATCATTAAAGTTCAAATATCCTAAAGTAAAAGTCGGGGTGACAATGCATTTAGAAAACAATTCTACCTTAAAAACATTTCAACTTAGACGTCGTAAAGACGACATTATAAAAGTTGAATCCACAAAATAGATCTTCAACCAATATAATTTTCAAACTAATGTATTTCAACCAACTAGCCATTTACGTACATTCAATTTTTTTTTTCAGTCATAAAAACTATGGCTAGTAACTATAATTTTGATTTTTTTTTTTAAAACATAAAATTGTAATTTGAATTTTTTTTTCAAACATCAAATTGTAGTTAGTAAAATCTTCAAAACCGTAATCACTAATTATGATTTTAGTTTATATTTAAAACCATAGTTGAAAACTACAATTTTAATCGTTTAAAAAAATATTCAAAATCTTAGTTGGTTAAAACCATAATTGATAATTACTGTTTTGATTATTTTTAAAAATATTCAAAATCATAGTTATCAATTATGGTCTTATGATATGGACGAGAAACAATAGTTTAAAAATTATTTTAGGATGGAATTTATTTTCTAGATTCTTGTTTCAAATAAATTATTTTTTGGCCAAAACTCGCAAATCCCACTCTTAATCTAACCCATGATATAACTAAAGCTTAGGATTCATTAAGAAAAAAATAAATAAAGAAAATCCAATATGCAAACAGGCCTAAATTACCCCCTTTGCAGTTAAAAATGGTAAATTTGGTTGATGAAGTGATTCTATATGTTTTTATTTTTATTTTTATTTTATTATTATTGTTATATATATATATATATACTTTTGGTGGATTTACGTGAGGGTAGGACATAGGACATTGCCCTTTTACTATTTTCCTTTGAATATAATAATCTAATAATATTAATTTGTTCAATTGACATTAAAAGAATTAAAAGATTTCTTAAAAACATTTTATTATTTGTTTTTAAGAATAAAAAATTATTTTATATTTTTTAGTTATCAAACATGCTTTTTCGTTTTTTTTTTTCTTGAAGAATTAAGAAGTATTTTAAAAACGGTTACCAAACAAACTAGATGCTACAAACACCTAAAAATCATATAACCTCGATGTAATCAAACCAGAATGAGCCATAATGCAGAAATACTGTGCTACGTTGGACACATATTCCATGGCCGAACCTGACACGACCCGAACATACAAAAGGGATCCGATGTTGGGCTTGACCTGGGTTGGGTTCATGGCTTGTAAGCTCAACGCAACCCATGTGCGTTAGGCTTGAAATGGTCACTTCTGCTTTGCTTAGTGAGAAGAAAAATTGTTTGATGAATCATTATTATTCATTTTCATGGAAACCAAAACCCCGTTCTTCTTGGAATTTTGATTTCCCCCTATATAATATTATGATTCATCTTTATTTTTATTTAATATATCAAATTAATATTAAATATTAAAGAAAAACCTTTTTTTTTTTTTTAATTATGAAGTGAGTTTTTCTCTTTTTTTCTATAAAAAAAAAATTAAAATTACAAGGTAACTCTAAAGCGAAGAATAATAGTTCTTGTTCCAATTTCTTGTACACGAGTCTTTAGAAATTTGTGAATGGCAAAAAGATATTTTTATTTACATTTTGAACCAATAGAGTAAGTCCATGTGTTGCAAAAAACTACTACAAAGAATAATAGTAAAATGAAGAAAATAATAGAACGAGAATAAAAAATAACAATTTATTTAGTTCGGTCTAAAACTTACATCCAAAGGTTAAAACGAAAAAGAACTCCCTTTATATTTTGTAAAATTTCTTATACAGTAGTTGAAACACCTATTGTTTCCTTTGTTATTTTTCTTTTCTATTTTTGTTCTAACTACCAAACTTTTACTTGAGATTTATATTTTATTTTATATATTTTTTTTTATGATTACACACTTTGATTTTCAACCTTTTGTGTTTAAGGTTGTCTTAACATTTTCTATGAAGAGATTACTTCTAATATACATCATGATATTTACAAAGTGCTTATAAGAATTTGATAAAAATACATCAATATTATGACTTGATTTTCATTATTGGTTCTAATGTCAATATTCCTCTTATTTATAATACTTAATTTTTATTAAAATAAACCCTAACAGATACTTTCTTTCATCTAGAGAGGGAGCATGCAATTCCCTATTTAAAGATACACGATTCTTCAGTAGACCTTGTCATATAACTTGACAGCTGAACCCTAATTTGCTTTGACCTTCACCTCTAGACCAGGCCATTTTTATCTTATTCTATCTCGGCTTGGCCCAATGTCTCCATTACGTATATTTGTTGCCCTATCAAGTCGTCTTTTTGGGTAAATTGAAGTTGCCTAGGCTTGTTTTGAATTTTTAGATTTCTTGCTTCCTTTGTTTTTGTTTTATTTATCTCATGTACTTTGTTTAAGGAACAGCCACATAAATTCTATATTTAGGGATGATAACGGAATGGGTTCAGGACGGATCGTTTCCATCCCAACCTCGTCTCGTTTATTCAAAATAATTCTCATGTCCCATTTAACTTCTTTTTTTTTTTAATTTTAATTTTTTAAAAAAAATTACATTTAAAATTTTTAATTACATTAAAATAAATATATTTTATAAATAATTAAATTATTATATTTTTTATAACATATTTTATTATTATCTATATATTAAAAATAGTAAAATAAAAATTAAATTAAATTAAATTAATTTTATATATAATCGGAGCGGGGCGGGGTGGGATGGGGTAATACCCGAACCCGCCCTGGGTTTTAAAAGAAAATTCTCAAATCCTTTTATTAAAATTGAACCTTGTCCCATGAAGGACGGGTACCTGAAAAAACCGCCCCATTTCCATTCCTATCTATGTTCGGTAGTAGTCTTTTATACTAAATTTTGTTTTGAATCAATTTTTTTTTTGTCTTATTAGTATGACCTTTGTACAATACAAATACCTGTCAAATGGTTGTATCCGACCAAGGAAGAAAATGTCGCGATATTTCGGCGATATATCGTCGAAATATTGTGTATCGAAGGGTTTCGACACGATATTTCATGGAGAAATATCAATCCGGCGATATTTCGGGATTTATCGCGAGAAATAGGCGATTTCTCGCGATATATCGGTGATTTGGCGATAAATCGGCGATTTTTCTCCGATATATCGCGTGGTCAACGCGGGTCAACGACTTGCTTACCACCTGGGCTAAGTTGCCCTTTGATACATAATATGCAACAACTATATATCTACTTAAATTCATTATATAAAGAAAATATAAGAATATTTTAAAGAGCAAATTAATTATAATTTAATGCAAAGTCTTTTAATTAATTACCAAAAATATAAAAATTATATAATTTTCTTCATAATGTTTTTAATATCATTAATAATTAATTAAATATTAAAAAATTATATATATATCATTATTTATTTTATATTGTTTAATACAATTGAATTAAATGGATCATATTTTAATACTAATATATATTTTAAAATTAGACATATTATAATCAAATATCATAATATTAGGTGTAATTTAATAATAAATGTACACTTATAAAATTCATATTTTTATCGATGCATACGATATTATTACCAAATATGATAAATCATGTTACACATATATCAAAATTTTCAATAAAATAACTTTAAAATGTCTATTATACTTCTAATTATATTATTATGAGGTTTTCCTTACATTTTCATGAGTTTTTAATAATTTTAAGCTTATCGATATTTTTTTCCAAAATATCCACCGATATATCTCCGATATATCCAATATATATCCGATATATCCGATATATCCGTAAAATCGAAATACCGATATATCCGTGATTACCGATATTTTCATCCTTGTCTCCGACATATCCTTTTCCTACAACTCTTTTCCAACTTCCTACAACTCTTTTCCTTCCATGATCATTGTATCCGACATATCCTACGACTCTTTTCCTATGCGACATCCTACAACTCTTTTCCTTCCGTGTAGAAAGGGGACTAAAGTACCCCTCAACATAACACAAAACATGGGTTTATTATAATATTCATAATGTTGAGAATCAGAAGAACCTGAAACTGATGAAAAACACCAAGAAACAGAGGATGCAAAAGAAAATGGATTGCAGAAAAAAACTGAAAAATTACATCAGACTTGAGTCCTATTTATAATACATCAATGACACAATAACAGAGTAAAAAAAAAAAACTGAAATAACAACTTTTCTAACTAACTCTTCTCATCTAACTTGCTTTCTATTTTAAGTCTTTCTTCTTTCCTTTTTAGTTCCATGCTTTCAATATGAGATGCAACACTCCAACACCCCCCCTCAAGATGAACATGGATGTTAATGATGTTCATCTTGCGAAGATTACGATGAAAAGGTAGAGAACCGAGAGGCTTTGTAAAGATATCTACGAGCTGTAATCGTGATGGAATATGGAAGAGCTTAATAACATGCTGCTGCAATTTTTCACGAATAAGATGGCAGTCAATCTGGATATGCTTTGTTCTCTCGTGCTGAACTGGATTTGTGGCGATGGACATTGCTGATTTACTGTCAGTATATAGCAAAGCTGACTGTGAATGTTTGATATCCAGGTCTTGTAAGGCATACAAAAGCCATTGAATTTCACAGGTGGTAGTTGCAAGGGCTTGGTACTCTGCCTCTGCAGAGGATCGACTAACTGTAACTTGTTTATTTGATTTCCATGAAATCAAGGAGTTGCCAAGAAAAATTGCAAAACCAGTGACACTCCTTCTAGTATCGACACAGCCTGCCCAATCACTATCGGAAAAACCCTTTAATTGAAAATTTGAGGAAGAAGGAAAAAAGAGACCTTGCCCTAGTGTGGCCTTTAGATACCTCAGTACTCGAATGGCTGCTTGATGGTGACTAACAGCAGGTTTTGCCAAAAATTGGCTGAGTACTTGAACAGAATAGGCTAAGTCAAGCCTAGTGAGAGTTAAATAGAGTAATCTGCCAATGAGTCTTCGGTAACCTGATGGATCTTCATAGAAATTGGTATCATTTGCTGATAACTTGAGGGTAGATTCCATAGGGAAGGCAGCAGGTTTGGATCCAGTTAAACCAGTGTCTTCAAGTATGTCAAGTATATACTTTCGTTGGCATAAGGAGATACCAGTCTTGGACCTTGCAACTTCCAAGCCAAGAAAGTATTTTAGTGGGCCTAAGTCTTTAATAGTGAACTTGACATCTAAAAAGGTCTTCAACCTTTCAATTTCCAGAATGTTATCACTTGCCAATAGCACATCATCCACATAGACTAATAAGGCCATAAAAGAACTTTCAGATTTCTTAATGAACAGAGAACAGTCAGAATTACCTTGAATAAATCCATAGGAAAGAAGAGCCTGGGATAGTTTGGCATACCATTGTCTGGAAGCTTGCTTCAAGCCATAGAGGCTCTTTAAAAGACGGCAAACTTTCTGTTCACCTTGGACAACCAACCCAGGAGGCAATTCCATGTATACCTCTTCATGTAAATCACCATGCAAAAATGCATTATTGACATCTAGTTGATGAAGATGCCACTGTTTGACGGTAGCCACAGCAAGTAGTAAGCGAATGGATGTAATCTTGGCCACAGGAGAGAAAGTATCAAAGAAATCAAGGCCTTCTTGCTGAGTATACCCTTTTGCCACCAATCTAGCTTTATGTCTTTCTATAGTTCCATCAGCTTTATATTTCACTTTGAATACCCATTTACAACCAATAGTCCTTTTATTTTTAGGAAGAGTAACAAGCTCCCAAGTTTTATTTAACTCCAAAGCAGTAAGTTCTTGTTGCATGGCAGCTTGCCATTCAGGGAGGCGAGAAGCTTGGGTGTATGATTTGGGTTCTAGAGAGTTTGTGATAGAGGTGAGAAAAGCTTTATGGGATGTAGACAGTCTACTAGTAGAAAGAAAATGGTGAAGAGAATAGAAATTACCTTTAGTGGGAGAACAATCAATTGAAGTAGATGTCTGAGTTGCATTTTGAGAAGAAGAGACATTACCACCATAATAGTCCTGCAGATATGAAGGTTTTTGTTTAATTCTGGTTGATTTTCTGAGCTGTAGGACTTCAGGGTCAGTTGAATCCAGATGGGATGGAGAGGGAAATGTAGGTGAGTTGGATTCAAGAAGGGCAGGAGGTTCAGAGAGAGAAGGAGAATTATTAGGTGGTGATGCAGATCCCACATTATGATAGGAATTGAAGAAGGAGGTGGTAGAAGGTGAATCTGAAAAGGATTGTGAAAGAGGAAACATAAAAGAATGAGTTTCAGGATGTTGGGGCAACACTTGGAAAGGAAAAATTGTTTCATGGAATATGACATTCCGAGAAACAAGGATCTTATTGGTGTTTAGATCCATGAGTTTATAACCCTTAATATCAGAAGGATATCCTAGGAAGATGCACTTTGTGGCTTGTGAATCAAATTTTTGTCTGTGACTAGTTAAAGTGGATGCAAAACAAAGGTAGCCAAAAACTCTTAAATGAGAAAGGTTAGGTGTTTTGTTAAAAAGCATTTCAAAAGGGGTTTTATTTTGAAGTAGAGGAGTGGGAATTCTATTGATTATGTGGGCAGCAGTAAGCACATAGTCACTCCAAAAAATTAATGGTAGATTTGCTTGAAACATTAAGGCTCTAGCAGTGCTTAGTAGATGTTGATGTTTTCTCTCCACAACACCATTTTGTTGAGGAGTTTCGACACAACTTCTCTAATGCAAAATACCATATTTATGATAGAATTTTGTAAGTAAGAATTCTAGTCCATTATCAGACCTTATAGCTTTGACAGAAGAAGAAAATTGGTTTGCTACCATTTTACGGAAAGTTTTGATTAAAGATGGCACTTCTGATTTAGCTTTAATCATGTATACCCAAGTACACCTTGTCAAGTCATCGACTATAGTTAAAAAATATCGAAAACCAGAATAAGAAGTAGTGCCAAAGGGACTCCATATATCACAATGGATCAAATCAAAACTTTTATTAGAATTACTCTGTGATACAGAAAAAGGAAGCCTTCTTTGCTTTGCTAAGGGACATATGTCACAAACATTTGTATGATCAAAAGTGATAGCAGAGTCAATCTGTTTGAGGGAATGGAATCTTGAACTAGATACATGTCCTAATCTACAATGCCATATATCTAAGTGTTTGTGAATAGAGGACAAAGCAAGAGGAGCAGAATTAAACTGAAATGAATTGCAGGTTTTAGCTTGTGATGAAGCTGGAATCAGATGGTAAAGTCCTTCTTTTTCAAGAGCAATCCCAATCATCTTCTCCATTGACTGGTCCTGTAAAAGGCAATGAGAAGCAGTAAAGGTAAGAGAAAGATTAGACTGTTTAGTGAGTTTGGAAACGGATAATAGATTGAATGAAAAATGAGGAACACATAAGACATTATGTAAAAATAAGGAATCTGAGAGACATACAGTACCAATGTGTGTGGCTGGAACTGTAATACCATTAGGAAGATTGATGGATGCATTAATTGGTTTAGGTGTAGAATGGTATAAAAGTGGTGAACAAATCATATGGTCTGTTGCACCCGTATCAAGAAGCCAATATGAAGTGGAATTTGGCTTAGAAGTAATAGAATTACAAGAAAAAATTGGTTTAAGTGTAGGTTGAACTTTACCAGAAAAGTGAGAGGTGGTGACATGGGTAACAGCTGGTTGGACATTATTCTGATTGGAAGAATTGGGTTAAACTGAATTTGCAAGCGCCACTAGTTTATGAAATTCCTCTGGAGTGAAACAAAACTTTTGTTGCTCATTGCTATTTTGATTGGGAACCTCTGGAGTAGTAATGGCAGCATGAGCAGAAGCCATACTTCTTTTTCCTTTTGGTCCATTCCAGCCAGGGGGATAACCATGAAGTTGAAAACATTTGTCCACTGTGTGACCATTATAGCCACAATGAGTACAGTGTAGGGCAGATTTCTTTGGTTTGTCCTTGAAAGATTGTGGCTGGTAACTCTGCTGATTGGATTGCTTTGCCATCAAAGCATGAGTCTCATTACATGTAGCAGAATTTGTGAGTTGCCTCTGACTTTCTTCTTGAAGCAGTAGAGAGAAAACCTTGGACATGTTTGGTAATGGAACCATTAGCAGCACTTGGCTTCTGATAGAGGCATAAGAATCATTTAACCCCACCAAGAATTTGAGTACATAATCAGATTGCTGTCTGATTTGTAGAAAGTTGAAAAGTTCACAAGTGCATGTTGCCATCTTGCCACAAGTGCATGTTGGAAATGGCCTATAGCTAATGTACTCATCCCAAAAGGTCTTAAAGGTACTGAAATATTCAGTAACAGACAAAGCACCTTGACTGATGAACTCAAATATTTCTCAAGTTGGAAAACCCTTGGTCCATCACTCCTGAGATATCTTACTTTAAGCTCAGTCCAAAGATCAACAGCAGATACCACAAACAGCAAGCTATTTCGTATTTCCTTTGAAATGGAATTCATCAACCAAGAAAGAACCAAATTATTTGCCCTTAACCATGCTGTGTGTTTAACAAGCTGATCAATAGAGGGAGAAACAATTGAACCATCTATAAATTGTACCTTGTTTTTTACTGTCAATGTAATGACTATCGAACGACTCCATGCAACATAGTTTTCTCCATTGAAGATTTCTGATACTAACAAAGCACCAGGATTGTCGCTTGGATGTAGGTAATACGGACTCGATGAGTCATCTGAAGGATTGATAGGAGGCTGATTAAAAGAATTAGATGAAGAAGGAAGCATAGGAGAGGGATTGACAAGAGGAGAATCACCAAAACTCATTTTCAAGAATTTATTCAAGAAAATGCAAGAAGCTGGAAGACGATCAATGCAAGAATTCCAGAGCAGAATTTCGCAAGGCAGAAGTTGAGAAGAAATTGATCGATTTAGGTTGCGGAAGCTTTAGGGTTTGGCTTTGATACCATGTTGAGAATCAGAAGAACCTGAAACTGATGAAAAACACCAAGAAACAAAGGATGCAAAAGAAAATGGATTGCAGAAAAAAAATTGAAAAATTACATCAGACTTGAGTCCTATTTATAATACATCAATGACACAATAACAGAGTAAAAAAAAAAAACTGAAATAACAACTTTTCTAACTAACTCGTCTCATCTAACTTGCTTTCTATTTTAAGTCTTTCTTCTTTCCTTTTTAGTTCCATGCTTTCAATATGAGATGCAACACTCCAACACATAACCATGGAGAAGATGAAGTTGATGCGATTTAGTGTACAAATCAAACACTCATCATAGCCCAATACATACTCATTATCTCTACGAACCCAATCTAGAAATGAAGTGTTATTTTGTGTTGAAAGGGTCTAAGTACCCTATCAACACGATCACACAAAACAGAGTCTTAATTTATTATGTTATATGATCCATGAGCATGGAGGAGATCGATGCAGGCATGCATGTACTAATTAAATATACTATCGACTGAAATGTCTTCTGGACGGAACCAGTCACTAAACATACTAGCGAGTGAAATGTCTTCTGAACCTAAATCGTCACTATTCTTATTATCCTTAAGAAGGTCTGTGATCCAGGCTTCAAAGGTGGTTGAAGTACTGGAATAACGGTTGGCGATTTCTTGGTCAGCTGGGGTGACCTCAACAATCTCCACTACTTGATCGGCCTTGGAGGGCTCCATTGAGGCTGAAACCGGCGCAGGAATGGAACTTGCATTTGGAATACTTGCAGGCCTAGAACCGATCCCATCTGGGTTCCTGGTAGAAACTTGTGGGTCCTCCATAGTCTGCTGGTAATTGAAACTGGGTGTTTGAGGAGGAAGAGGAAAAGGGGAAGTGAGAAGCTCCTCATCTGTTGGATGGAAGCGATGTCCATGCCAAGGATTCCATGCAAAGCTGGCATCTGAGTGCAACTTGCGGACTTCATCCCTGGGATCATTCAAAGCACAAGTAAACAAATCAGCAGTGTCAGGAAGCTGGTGCCATGGTGTCTGAGTGACAAGGCTCGGAGTCTCCTCTTTTGAAAGCTTCTTCTTCAGATGGTTATTCCAGAAATTCTTGATCCCAGTATCCGTTCTCCCTCGCAGGTGCTTTGCAATAGTTACCCACCTGAAAAGCCAACACAAGTTAGATTAAGTACCCTAAACCCTAATAGCTAGAAAAATGATGAACAAAATGAGGATGACTCTGATTACTTATTGCCATGCTGCTTTTGGAGTTCGATAATGGTGGCTTCTTCCTCTTCAGAGAAGGGCTTTTGGTTGTTACCAGGCTTCAGTTTGCTGTTCCACCTTAGCCTACAACTCTTCGGTTTCCTGTTCAGGCCTGCACACGTTGGGACATCTGTCCAGCGTCCAGTCTCACCATGTCTGTCCATATATTCAGCAAGTCTCTTGTCTTCATCCGGTGACCATCGAACTCTCTTCTGACTTTTCTGCTTCTGTGCTCTTGCCACCATCGGTTTCCCTGCAAATTAAGATGGAAGAAAACCCCATAAATTTTCCATGAAACGCTGAAGATTACAAATAAATCAACAAAGAATCATTGAAATTTGAGACCTTAGAAGATAGAAGAGGGTGCATGATTTTGTTACCAGCCATGCTTGTTTCTTTATAGCGGGGTGGATGTGTGATGTGGTGCTACAATACCCAAAAACCACGGGAGATAAACTGGAGGATGGTGGGAGATAAAACTGATGTAGATTGTTGCCCCACACGCGATGTACGATCCTGAGAAATAAATTGATGTAGTGGGGGGAGATAAACTAAATAAACTGATGTAGGGGGGAGATAAACTGGAGGATGGTGGGAGATAAAACTGATGAAGACGACTGTTGCCCCACACTCGATGTAGGACCCTAAGAAATAAACTGGAGGATGGTGGGAGATAAAACTGATGTAGACGATTGTTGCCTCACACGCGATGTACGACCCTGAGAAATAAACTGATGTAGGGGGAGATAAACTGGAGGATGGTGGGAGATAAAACTGATGCAGACGATGGTTCCCTCTCTCTCTCTCTCTCTCTCTCTCTCCTGTGTGGTGTATCATATATGATTTCATTATTATGTACTTTAGTCAATTTATTTCAAACTTATTCTCGTTTATTTCATTTACTTAAACATCCAAATGATTCAGCAAACGTTAACTAATCTTTTGTCATCTTAACCACCCTGGAAATACTCTACATTTCTTCAAAACTTCACCTTTTTACTTTAATTTTCTTGGTCAAGTTCTTCCTTACTACACTTTTGCATTTTCTAGGTCAAGGTGCACCTATATAATATTATGATTCATTATTATTCATTTTCATGGAAACCAAAACCCCGTTCTTCTTGGAATTTTTGATTTCCCCTTATATAATATTATGATTCACCTTTATTTTTATTTAATATACCAAATGAATCTTAAATATTAAAGAAAAACTTTTTTTTTTTTAATTATGAAGTGAGTTTTTTTTCTTTTTTTCTATAAAAAAGAAAAATTACAAGATAACTCTATTTGAAAGTAAAGAATAATAGTTCTTGTTCCAATTTCTTGTACACGAGTCTTAGAAATTTGTAAATGACAAAAAAACATCAAGTGAGTTTTGATCTATTTTTATAGGTCAAGGTGCATCGCTGAAACATATTTGAAAAAAATAAAATGAAAATAAACAAGTATAAAATTATATTTAATTACCACAATGGAGCATAACTTCAAAAATTAATGTCCAAATAAATATATGTTGGCTACAATTTGTTTAAAATTATTTGCACTAAAATTAAAAATATAAAGTAAACACATGTCAAACTAAAGATGAAAAAAAAAAACAAAAAAAAAAACCATTTTAACGATCAAACAAGATTTTGTTACAAATGTTACGAACCTTTTAAGTGTTGTTATGATGATAATGATTTGCATATGATATTGGATAATATAATTTAAATAAAATAAAAGGCAGTAAATAAAAAGGAAAAACTATAGGTAAGCTTCTTATGTTATAATATGATAATAATGAATTAATCAAACTATATGTAAAATGCAAAAATAAATAGAGCCATTATTGAGTATGAAGATGCATATGCAGGTGAGGGAAGATGGTGGAATGGGCAGGAGGGTGAGTAGAATTCTCCAGCCTATAATTAATGATGCTTGCCTTGTGTTTCTACCTGCATTCTTACTTTTAAGGACATAGTCAAAGACCCAAGAGAGAGCACATATAATAATAGGGAGAAGATAAAAGTGACCCGCGTTGAAGATAGGGTTGATCATGACGAGGAGCGAGCTGGGGCCTTTACCATGCGAATTCCTAGAGGAGAGGGTGGTGACCGCCACCGTTGAGGCGAACCCTACCGATTCCCTTGGCTTGGAGCCCGCGTTATCAAATGTCAAATCAAACAATCTCGCTAATGGAATATTAATATGCATGCATGAGAATGATATTGTCTCTCAGTACTGCAAGATATGTGCAAGGCAAGTGAATAGTCTGCCTCAGAATTGATTACAAAACATTGGTGGGAGATTGGTGTAGTGTAATGTAGTAAGCTTTCTCTCACCCCTTGCTCTCTCATTAGCAAAAGAAGTGGGTGTGGTGTGACAATTAGTCAAGCTCACCCAATTAATTGTGCTCTAATTGTCATGATCTTATAGCAAATTAATCTAACTCCCACGGTTGAATGATCTGATTGTGGTATACTACTGAAAAGAGTTGAATCATGACTCACTTAATTAGGACAGTTGTTATAAGTTGCATAAAACTATTCAAATGGTATTGGTGTTGACATGCAGTTAAATACACGAGGGGCTGAATCCTCATTATCTCTGTGAAAGCAACCTAGAAATGAACCATTACTTTGTGTAGGAAAAGGACTAATTAAGTACCCCTCAACATAACATTCGTGACCGTGGAGAAGATGACAAACCATACACTAATAGAACTATTATTACAAGTCCAAAATGGTGATCACATCTCAAATGTTTACAACATTCGAAGAGAAAGAAAACGGGAAAGAGGAAGTATAGGGTATGTTTGTTGACTATTTTTAAAATTAGTTTTTTATTTTATCCAAAAAAACATAGAAAACATGTTTAGAAATCAAAAGATGTAAAATAATTTTTTGTTCTTAAATATAAAATAATAAAAGTTTAAAAAATGTTTTAAAAGATAAAAATATAGGTTAAAAATATTTCAAAATTTTGAAAAACTTCTATTTTACAAAGCATTGAAAATCATTTTCAATTCTATTCTTAAAAATTATTTTTCATGACTGATTTGGAAGTAGCCAGTCCTAAAATGATCTCTTGTGCTCTCAAATGCCTCCGATATTGGGCTCAATCAAACAAGTCCATTGAGAGCCTGAGCCCAAACCCAAATAAAATAAAAATAATGCCCATCTCAATGTCTAAAATTAGTCCCAGTCCAAACCCAAGATAACAAAAGAAATAGAATAAAAGCTCAGAGCCATACGACTGTCAACTCCAAGCCCAATCATCTAAATCCCAAATGCAGTCATCAAATATCATTTGAGCCCAAAGCCATATGAAAATAATGCATCTATCCCCTCAATTTTATTTAATTTTTTTGGAAAAATGGAATGCTTTTGGAATATTGGAGGCCAGACACATGAATAATGAAAATGACCAATGGTGACTGTCAAACTTGACATGCATGTGATGCCACAAAATGGATTCTAGGTCTAATATGCCAAAAAGCATAACATCAAACAATGATTTACTCAACTTATGCTATGAAATATCTTCTTTGAAATAGTAGAAGTACATCTCATCTATGATACAAATTGATCAACCTATAATCTTCTAGAAATTTGAAGTTTGAAAGTCATGGATTATATGATTATCTCCGATGTAATAAACTACTCTAAACCCTAAATTCTAAGCTCCAAACATATCACTAACCCTAAATCAACCCTAAGACTTGTTTTTACCTTTTACAATGTAAGTTCAATTTAAAATTTGTCTTGACCCATTACAATGTAGGTCTACCAATAGACCCATATATGGTTCATAACCTCCTTGGATCACATTCTACCTTGGTACAATTAATTTAGGCCTTTTACTCATATATGTCCTACAAGAAAATTGAGTATTACCCACCCACTTAAATTTGCTTTTGCAACATATTTACACTGTTGTAAATTTTTAACACACTTACTCAATTGCAAATTGAATTGTTCATCACTTATACATAACTTTTTACCAAAATTGCAATAAAAAAAAATACCTATTGACAAAAATATATTATTACGATGGATATAAATCATTGCAAATGTTCAAGTAATATATTTTGTCACAAAAGCATTTTATCTGTAAATAAATAAATAAACTTTCATAAACAATTTTTTAATAAAAATTATTATTCACTAATAATATTGCACATAATTTGTCCCAAAAGTAATTGTTTCTTATGAATATGAATTTTTTTTTACCATAATTGTATGATAAATATGATTTAACAAGTGATAAAAGAATTTCATGATTATTTTTTTAGTTTCACATAATAATTATAGATACAAATTTATAAGAGAATATATATATATATATATATATATATATATATATATATATATATATATATATATATATATATATATTTATTTATTTATTTTTGTACAATAATGTAACTTTTAATTATAATTTATAATAAATTATGATTTTTTTTATGATTTCTCATCTACTTAATAGTTCTTTATAGAGAGAAATTCGTGAAACACAACCAATACATATTCATAAAATATTTTAAAACTTTTTAAAATATATTTTTTAAAATTTTTCATAATTTTTTTACCAAATAATATCACTAAATATAAAATTTTCTTTTACCTTATATATATATATATATATATATATATATATATATATATATATATATTTAAAAAATAGACATTTCATTATTGTTTTAAACTTTTCATAATTTTCAATAACCCAATATACTAGTATGCGCTTATAAGGAAACAAATATTTTTTAATCATAAAATTTTTAGAATTATAAATATTTTAATTTTTTATGATATGATCATACTAAGCTTCAAAATTTCTTATGAAATGAATACTAGTTATTAAAACATAAATAATTTATATCAAAGTTATTTGTTTTAATAAATACTCAATATTCAAAAAATGTGCTACTTCAAGATAAACATCTAAATTTATGAGAGTTGTCTTTTTCACAAACAATTTAAATGTAAATTAATTTTTGAAAATAAATTAAATAGTAGATATTGAAATATAAATAATTTACATGCAAGTTGTTTTTTAAAAAGGATAACTTTTTTTAGAACATAATTTTTTTTATATATATATAAATACTCAATTTTATTAAGGCAATGTTTGGTTCCTGGAAAATATGAGGGAAAATGTGAGGGAAAAAATAGAGAAGAAAAGTAGAAGGAAAAAAAAGGGGAATGAAAATAAAAAAAATAGATTTTAAATCAATAAATTATTTATATGCTACTTCAAATTCATTTCACTTATTTTTCCTCTTCTATGTAAAGATTAAATAATTTTAAAATGTATAAATTTTTATATAATTTTAATTATATTTGATTTTTTTCCCCATTTTTTTTTTATGTTGAAACCAAACAAAATTATTTTTCTTAACATTTTTTTTTCTTTCCTTAGTATTTTTCAGAACCAAAGATAGCCTAAAAATATGCTACTTCAAAAGACAACTTTTTTATTATTATTTAATTTACAATTTTGAAATAATTTTTATTAATTATTTTGATAAAGACATAATTTTTAATAAAGATAAATAACTAGTTTGGTTTTACTTCAAGAAAGTACTTTATAAGTGAAAGTTGTTTGTCTAAAATAGCTTTACTAAATGACTTTTTTCCTTTTTATTAAGGTAAATATTACTTTAAAGTTATTAAACCTAATCCTAATCCTAATCTTCCCTATTTATTTTTACCTAGTTTGGGAGATTTACCTATTCGTATTGTTCTTGGGATGTATACGAGCATGGATGTTAAGTTTTCATGGATTATTAATTTATTTGATTTTTTTTAATTTATTCAATGATATATGATGGATCATGTTAGTGTCGCCACTCTCGGGCTCCCTCCATCTCCGTCTTCCATGGTTTAACATGCTACCCATGGCTTTTTAAGGCTCCCCAGCATAGGTGCATTGGTATCTTTGTCCTTTACGGTAATTATTTTACATTGTGTCCATTTATCATGTGCTCATCGTTTAATTAATTGAATGCTAAATTTTTTTCCACTTAGAGAAGTGTTATGATTTATTATCCTACATTCTCATAACCTAATTACTACTAAACCTATTCCTGGTTCACAGGCTAGTTTTTCCAAAAGTTTTTTTTTTGTAACTTATTTTTTTTAATTATTTATTTTGTTTCCCATTTTAAAAATAAATAAAATAAGTGACAACTTTAAAAAAAAAAAACCTCTTTTCAAAATAGTCTAATTCTCACAATCCAATGAGAATACATGTAAAAAATGTAGGTTTGTAATTGTATCATCTTCTATAACCTTATGAAGCATCTCATTACTGAGGCATAATAGAATTTTTAGGAGTACTAATCAACTTAGGGCAATAAGTTGGGGATGAGAGGGTTGAATTGGAATGCGGTCATTTTTTGCAAATTTAAATAATTTAAAATACAAGTGATGATTACATGCAAAATAAAGAAAGAAAGGGTAGAGATAGCAAAAATAAGTTTTTGTAACTATTTAACACAACTCAACTTAAATCTACTATCCTCAAGTTCCAATCAAGTGAGGTTTCACTAACAAGACTTTTTTTTTTACCACAAATCTTTGTTGTAATTAAAATAGCAAGATGTAAATATGTGATAATCTCAACTAAGTAATATTAAAAATAGAGTTATCATAACTTTTGTAGTGTTATATGTTATTATCATTTGGGATAAGTTCTAATGTGTTCAATTATTTTTAGATTAGAAAAATTAATTATTTGCTAGAGTTAATGAAACTCTAATTTAAATAAATGAGAATAAAATATTGATAAATATTTTCTAAAATATTAAATGAAATAAAAAAAAATGCCTTGGAAAGTTCAACAATCCAATGTTAAATCCTGTGAGAGAGAGGGAGATAGTAAAATCTAGGTTTTATGATCAAAGTCGATTTGAAATCAATTAAATCTTAGGGTCAATATTGTATCCAAAAATTAAAATTTTATATTTGAAAGTGGATCTCTTAAATCAAAATTAAATATGAAGGTTAATTTTGATTTTCAATCTTATTCAATAAAAAACCTACATTTATTTCGAAAATTCGATACTTAGATTTGTTTATTGTATGATCAAATTTAGATAACTAGTGGTGAAGGTCTTCTCAAAATCACTATACATTATAAGTGAAAAATTATGATTTTAATTAATAACCTGATCAAATTATTTACGCAATTATATTATTATTTACAAAAATGTAATACCCATGTCCACTAATACCATACGGGCCATGAATCTCAAATGTAGCAGTCCACTCAACTTAACCCTAGGTCAATACCTTAATCACCCAAAAGCTAAATCATCAAGGCAAGCAAAAAGAAACTAATAAACGAACTACGTGAGGAAAGAATTAAAAAAAGAGGAGCATATACTACAAGTTCAGTTTTGGACTGGTTCGAGACGCCATGGTTGGAAAGGGTGAGGTGTGAAGGCGGTTAAGCAGGGAGTGGTTGTGCAAGGATCTTTCATGGGTCGTTTCTGTGGGGGTCTTTCCTGGGTGAGTTTGGGTTTGAGAGGGCTTGGCCGTGGGTGTGCGATGGTGAGGATGCCGGCTGGGAAGGCTCTGATGGTGCTGTCAGCTGTGTTGGAGGGCTAAGGTGGTGCGCATGGAGAAGGAGGCATGGACGTTACCAGATCAGTAGGGGCAATGGTGAAAGACATTTGAGTAGCAAATTGGGGTCCGATGTGGGCACATGCATGGTTAAAGTAAAAAAGGGTATACTATTTATGCCATTAATAGTTTTTATACTTCCTTCAAATGGATATGTTGCAAATCCAAACTTGTCATTTTAGGAAGGACAAGTTGGTGTTGCTGACAGAACAAAGGCTGCTTGTCTATTTCTTGCTTTTTAAATCTAAGAGAATTCTATTTGTCTGACCAATGAACAGAAATAACGGGGAAAATATAAAATTGAATACTTTGATTTAAAACCAATGAATTATTTTATGATATGATCATACCAACGAATGCTAATATTTATTTTCTATTTCTACTTTACATATTTTAAAACCAATGAAATATTTGTCATTCACTTATTATTTTTATAAGTTTTTATTTTATTGTGGGAATGTGAATTTATAAGCCAATATATTTTTAAATCATAATTTATTTAAAATTCTTATATTTTATAATTTCTCCTTTTTAGTGTTTTAAACCGACAGTTATACTGTATTATTAATAAATTTTAGAAATGCAATATCAGCTTTCATAATTCCAATATCAGCTTGGCTGTGGGTGTGTGATGGTGAGGATGCCGGCTGGGAAGGCTCTGACGGTGCTGTCAGCTGTGTTGGAGGGCGAAGGTGGTGCGCGTGGAGAAGGAGGGATGGTTACCAGATCAGTAGGGGCAATGGTGGAAGACATTTGAGTAGCAAATTGGGGTCCGATGTGGGGCACATGCATGGTTAAAGTCAAAAAGGGTATCTGATTAATATTTCCCAGGAGAGAAAACACAGTTTCAATTCATATAGTAAAGTTGATATGTTATTTTTGAGATCCACATGCATCCCAAAAGTCATCCACTCAACTTAAACCCCTAGGTCAATACCTTCCTCAATGGCTAAATCATCAACCAAGAAAAGAGTAACAAATAATAAAATAATAGGTCGAAATGGTGTCTAACACGATAATGAAATAATAGAAGTACGCAGAAGGCAGAAAATATTGTGCAAGAATGAACCATTAATATTTTGGACAAATTTTCACCGGAGTTAGGGGAGAGCGTATAGAATGACAAATGTCACAACCTGCTCAACAGCTCAACACCTAAGCCCGTGACAACAAGGCATCGCCTGTAGATCCAGTCCGTCTTCCATGGCCTCCCAACACACTCTTGATACGAAATCAACCTCCCGCCATAGATAAGAGATCGAGAGATGAACCCGCACCACATTTTAGAACCTTGGAACCGAAACCCCCAACTAGCGATGGAATTCTAGAACCCAAACAACTCGTTAACCCAAAAATGAACAATTATTTTATGTAGAAATGGATCTATCGATCCCCACAACATAATGCAAAAAGCACTCCCCGAAACACTACATAATGGAGGTATGCACTCACGAGAACTACACGAGTGCAACGTCTCACCAAAAAGAGTCACTAGTCTCACCATTCTCCGCAGAGAGAAATTCTTCTAGCAAGGCTCCCAAAGGGAAGATCTCTTCAGTTGGTGGGGTCATCTCCTTTTCCATTTGATTAGTCATAGAGCGCTCTGATGACTCTGAAACCATCAGGAGTCGAACCTGCATTTGGAACATTCCCAAACAAAGAGCCAAGATCCGTATTTGGAATACTGGTAATCAAAGGACCAAACTGGTTTGGATGGTTGTAAACTGTTGGGTCCTCCATAGCCTGGTAATTGAAACCGGGTCCTTGATTGGGGAGAGCCCCCTCAGGGTCTGTTGAAATGGAACCGACTCCATGGAGCTGAGCCTCAGGATCGGGTGTAATGTCACCGAAGCCCTGCTGTACTACTGGGTTATGCAGCGAGTGAAGATTGGGTAGCTGTGCATCTGAGTGCAACCCCGGGGCATAGCTCCTCAGATAAGCAGCAGTAGAAGCCAACCCATCAGCAACTGCGAGTAACGGTTGGATCGGTGTCTGAGTGGCAGGGGGGATATTCCCAAATAAAGAGCCAACATGGCCTGCATAATGTTGGTCAAGTTGTGGGAAAGGAATCGTATTTAGAAAGCTGGTAATCAAAGGGCCAAACTGGCCTGGATAGTAAACTGTTGGGTCCTCCATAGCCTGATAATTGAAACCGGGTCCTTGAGCGGGGAGAGCCCCCGCAGGGTGTGTTGAAATGGAACCGACTCCATGGAGCTGAGCCTCAGGATCGGGTGTAATGTCACCAAAGCCCTGCTGTACTACTGGGTTATGCAGCGAGTGAAGATTGGGTAGCTGTGCATCTGAGTGCAACCCCGGGGCATAACTCCTCAGATAAGCAGCAGTAGAAGCCAACCCATCAGCAACTGCGAGTAACGGTCGTGTCGGTGTCTGAGTGGCAGGGGGGATATTCCCAAATAAAGAGTCAACATGGCCTGCATAGTTTTGGTTAAGTTGTGGGAAAGGAATCGTATTTAGAAAACTGGTAATCAAAGGGCCAAACTGGTCTGGATAGTAAACTGTTGGATCCTCAATAGCCTGATAATTGAAACCGGGTCCTTGATTGGGGAGAGCCCCCGCAGGGTGTGTTGAAATGGAACCGACTCCATGGAGCTGAGCCTCAGGATCGGGTGTAATGTCACCGAAGCCCTGCTGTACTACTGGGTTATGCAGCGAGTGAAGATTGGGTAGCTGTGCATCTGAGTGCAACCCCGGGGCATAGCTCCTCAGATAAGCAGCAGTAGAAGCCAACCCATCAGCAACTGCGAGTAACGGTTGTATCGGTGTCTGAGTGGCAGGGGGGATATTCCCAAATAAAGAGCCAACATGGCCTGCATAATGTTGGTTAAGTTGTGGGAAAGGAATCGTATTTAGAAAGCTGGTAATCGAAGGGCCAAACTGGCCTGGATAGTAAACTGTTGGGTCCTCCATAGCCTGATAATTGAAACCGGGTCCTTGAGCGGGGAGAGCCCCCGCAGGGTGTGTTGAAATGGAACCGACTCCATGGAGCTGAGCCTCAGGATCGGGTGTAATGTCACCAAAGCCCTGCTGTACTACTGGGTTATGCAGCGAGTGAAGATTGGGTAGTGCATCTGAGTGCAACCCCGGGGCATAGCTCCTCAGATAAGCAGCAGTAGAAGACAACCCATCAGCAACTGCGAGTAACGGTTGTGTCGGTGTCTGAGTGGCAGGGGGGATATTCCCAAATAAAGAGCCAACATGGCCTGCATAGTTTTGGTTAAGTTGTGGGAAAGGAATCGTATTTAGAAAACTGGTAATCAAAGGGCCAAACTGGTCTGGATAGTAAACTGTTGGATCCTCAATAGCCTGATAATTGAAACCGGGTCCTTGAGCGGGGAGAGCCCCCGCAGGGTGTGTTGAAATGGAACCGACTCCATGGCGCTGAGGATTGGGTAGCCGTGCAGATGCGGGAATTTCCTTTTCCGCAAGCTTCTCCTTCAAAATGGTATTCCAATAGTTCTTGATTTCACTGTCAGTTCGGCCTGGAAGTTGATCGGCTATAAATACCCACCTGCAAAAACAAGACAATCTCCTCAAATGATGTATTTTCATGATTGAAAAAGATCAAAAAAATGAGGAGATTCTCATTACTTGTTGCCACAAGCGGATTGAAGTCTGATGATGGTGTCTTCTTCGTCTTGAGAGATGTTCCCTCGCTTGATACCGGGCTTCAGATACTGGCACCACCTCAATCTACAACTCTTCCCACACCTGTTCAGCCTCGCAAGCTTTGGGACCTCCTTCCACCGTGTAGGCACACCATGTCTATTTATGTATCGAATCAGTTTCTGATCTTCTTCTGAAGTCCATAGACTCCTCTTCAGCCCATTCCGCCCATGTCCATGTGATGCTGCCATTATCAATCACATGCACTTATGGAAAAAAAAAAAAATCCTATAAATTTCCCATGAAATGCTGTAATCGTTTTTACACTATGATTGCTTCAAGTTTCAAAGAAGTGTACAAATAACAAAACGGAAGTTTCAGAACTTGGAATTGAAGATAGAAGAGGATGATTTCTTTTGCTACCCAATCGTTCGCTGCAGCGCTGTCTCTTTTTCTTTCTTAAAGGGTAAAAGGGATGTTGGATCATTGTGGTCCTATTTCGTACCGACATGACGCATATTTCTTCTTTTAGAAATGACGCAGAGATTTAACTCGTCACAAAACTTGGTAAAAAAAATTCCATATCACTAATTAAATTTTACTTGGTTATATACCGAGATTTATGGTAGGTATTGGGAGATAGCAACCCCCGTACTTCAAACTTAAAAGGTTTGAATTGAAGTAACATTTCAAACATGTCAGAACTTAGACAGTGGGAGATAGCAACCCCCATCCTTCAAACTCAAAGGGTTACATTTCAAACATGTTGAAACTCATTGTTATATACCTTAACTTGGATCTCATTGTTTTATATGCATCGTGGTCCTATTTTTTCCTACCGTAATGATGTATATTTGATTAGAAGAGATGATAAAAAGATAATTTTGTGATGAAATATGAATGAGCCTATTAGACAGACCATGTGGGAACGGGTACGTACGTTCACGGGTAAATGAACGCAATGTGTCCAGAAATTCAAAATATGTGGTGCAGGAGACAAGCTCCTAATTAAATATAAAATAAAATATAAGTCGGTTGGAAAGGCCATCGTGGCCTTCTTTTTGCTTATTTGTCTTTTTTTTGGGTCTTGTAGTGCCATTTTGCCCATTTGATAATACTTTTTTGACACTGAAAAAAAATACAACCATCAAATTAAAGCATCCAAAAAATCCAAAGCACCTGTGGATGATTGTGACTCGCGAGCAACATCCACAACATTCCTTTTCTTTTCTTTTTTTTCTTTCATTCTTACAGCTGTATCATGCTCACCTTATAAGATTTTATGAGGGTGGTTTTCAGCATTCCATGACGAGGCGTGAGGCAGCATTAATTCTCGGTGTCAGGTATTTGCTCAGTTTACTCCTTAAGTCTTTTCTGGGTTACTTGCATCGGGGTCAGATAATTGTAACAAGCCATTGGACTTTGCATTCCTTGCCATAGGTTGGGATCAATCTGCCAGTCCAAATTGACCAGTTGGGTGATCCCAACACTTATTTTGGTATACATGCTAAATCGTTTAAATGAAAAGCTCATTTTTCTTGTTTATTCATGCCGTTTAACCCTATTTTCATTCAGTGGCTTCACACATTAAATCTGTCCGCTCCTAATGGACCTAGTCTCTGACCTCAACCATGTTTATTATAGTGAATTTTTCCTTTAGGGTTGCTTTTATACTTTTTTTGAGTTATGATGCAATGAAATCTTTGTTCTGATTAAAAACCTGCAGTAGAAAGTCATCAACTCTTTGATTATCCTCTTCTTTTTGCACATGTATACTGAGTTGTGGAAAACCCTTTAATTTTATTACTTATCAGAGAACATGCTGTGATGGAGAAGATCAAGGAGGCTCACAGGAGAGTGATGGTGGCAAACCACCCTGATAGCGGTGGAAGCCATTATCTCGCTTCCAAGATGAATGAAGCCAAGGATGTCTTAATGGGGAGAGCTAAGGGAACTGGTTCTGCATTCTAAGCTGTACATCTGATACAACCAACAGAACTAGGGAAATGCGTTTTGGTCTCCAAAATTATTTGTTATACCAAGTAATCTATATTCTTTACAATAAAGCTGATTTGGCTATTTTTGATCACTATATTAGTACCAATTAAATGATAGCGAGTAATGCCTTGGGTGTTTCGAATTTTTCCTTCCTTTAGTGTCGCTTCGGAGATTTTAAATATACGAGGCATCCTATGAATTCTTTGTTTGTCTCAAGTTTAAATGATTGGACAAATAACACCTTAGTTTGGATTATAAGTTTATGTAAAAGTTTTTAGTATTTTTATCTTTTATACATCTTGTTTATCCTTGATTTTTATAAGATATTTTGCATCTCCCTTTGGGAATTTCGGGGTTAGAAGACAGAAAGAAAGGTGAAATTCAAATAAAATCCTCTTAATAAATTTTTATACTACTGAGAGTGCGTCCAATTACCACTAATAATGATTATATTTCTTCCTATGAAGTTCAAAATGGCTTGCTTTTTTAGTACATTCTTTTTCTAAGAATATTTTGATAAAGGTGGTAAAAGTAAAAACAATAACAGACATTTGCAACAATTCTATAATAGTCATCATAATCTGTTGAATAAAAGCTGAACCCAAGTTAGTATTTACAATAAAGAGTTGAAGAAAATCTTATGGATAGAAATGCGAATAACGCCCGAAGAGCTTGTGATGATATGATAACATGTTTCGTAAATTCCCTAGGGATGTAGATTGATGTTAGCTAGGTACGGTATGCAGACTGCACGTGCCCGTGCCCAATCTCATTTAATGCTCAGGAACCCATTCTCTTCTCTCTCTATCTCTCACTTTCACTCTGCTCTTAATTGGTATATGCCATGATTATTGGCCCCATGAAAGCGGGTTCAACCCACTGTCAGAAGTCCAATAAATGCTGCAATACTAATCTCTGTGCCGCGGAGGCTAAGTTAAGGAAATTTGTGATTTGCAAATGCGGCTGTCTTCTTGGATCTCCTTTGTCGTGATTTGGGTCTCCCACTAGCAAACGCGGCTAAGTTGAGGATAATTTTGGGCACGTGGAGCCTCAGAATGAAGCATCAGAGGCCTCTATTTCCACGAGGATCGCACTCCCCACGATTCTTTGGCCTACTCCAACAGTCCCTTCCCTTGTGATTTACGAAAATGCCCTGTATGGCCCCAGTGGTCGAGAGGGAGAGGGCATCTCTTTTTGCATGAAGGACATCTGTCGACTATTGAGCAAACTAATGAGTTGTGCCACGTCACCCCAGGTAGCCAAAAGGCGGATGAAAAATCACTTCCTTTCTTCTGTTATTTTTTGACAACACTGATCTAAAGGGTGATTGGTGGGGTGAGGTGAAGATTGTGTGCGTTTTATATAAAGGAGAGAGGGGATGCGGCAGATTTTCTTTTTCAGATTGTCTTAATTTTATAAGTCGAAAGTTCTTTTTTAAACAGAGTTTTTATATTTATTTAATTAATTTTATTAAAAAAAGGTTATGAGTTTTTTTAAAAAAACATTATATGGAAGAAAAATATATATAATTTTTTTCATAAAAACTCTACTTTTTCTTATTGCAAAAGTTATTTTATGTTTAGTGAAAATTTTAAAAGAATCGTATTGTGGTTTGAAAATTATGACTTTGACTTCCACTAAACTTTTTATTTTAGGAAAAAAAAAAAAAACTATAGTAATCAAAGTCTAAATTAGTATTTCAAATTCAATAAAATTAAAAATGAAAGAAAATAAAATTTTATTTCAAATTCAATAATTTTTTCTTAAGTATTTTTCCAAATTTACTTTTTCTTTTTTCTTTTTATATAAATATATGAAATTTTAAATAAATTTTGTTATATTTAATTGTCTTTCATAATTTTTAAGATAAACCTAATAAAGAATTTGAATTCCTTCATTTTCTCCCTTTTCCCTAATATTTTCACCGATTTAACTAAGACTATGTTTGATTTTAGAAAATTTGAGGGAAAATGTAGGAAAGAAAATGGAGAGGAAAAACAGAAAGAAAGAAAAAGTAAAATAAAATAAAAAATAAATTTAAAGTCAATAAATTTTTTTATTTTTTTATTTTTATTTTTATGTTTTTCAAACTCATTTCACTTATTTCAATTCACTAATATAAAGATTAAATAATTTAAAGATACCTAAGTTTTTTTACTAATTTTAATTATATTTGATTTTTTTTTTTTTTAGATATTTTTCATAAAACAACCAAACATACAAAAATCATTTTCTTTGATATATTTTTTTATTTATTTCTTTAGTACCTTTTGAAAACCAAACATAACTTTATAACTTTTTAAGATTTTATGGGAAATGCCTTAAAAAAATTATGTATATATAAATAATATGGAAATCCAAAGAAATTGATAATAGGTAGTTTTAATTACCATATTTTATAAGCCCAAAAAACGGGTGATTTTTTGAGGTTCACTTAAATCAACATCACTAGTGAAAATTAACTTTTATGGCGTAATGTTTTATTGTACTTTCTTTGGTGAATGACAAAGAGTTTCTAATACGTTTTCAAGAAAAGATTGGTCATTAGCTATAACAAGTAATCAATAATCACAAATTAAGGTCATTTCTTCAAGTAATTAACCGTAAATAGATATCGTTACGTAATGTAAAACATATGGTTAAAGAGTAGTTTACTTAAACATAAGTGACATTTTGGGAGGGGTGAAATTCAATTCAAGCAAACTAATCCTGCATTTTTATGCATATTTGCATGTGTAGTTGCCATTGAGAGATGCTCAAGTTTGCTGATTTTTAAGTTTGCTTCAATGGATAAGTAGGAAAAAAGTTGATATTATAACAAAGCTCCTTTTTATCTAAATTGCCCATTTGTAGTTGAGAAAGGTATAGTTAAAAATGGTAAATTTTATTGTATGAAGTGATTCTATATATTTATTTTATTTTATTAATATTGTTATATATATGTATATATTTTGCTTTGGGTGCATTGGCATTAGGGTAAGACTTAGGACATTGTTCTTTTACCATTTTCCTTTGATTATAATAATGTTTTTTATGATGTGAAATTATTATATTGATTAAGCTTTTCAAGTCATCTAATATAATAAGACAATGATAGGTTTTTCCATTGGCTTTTTTAATTGGCGTGTTAGTAGAAATGATTGAGGTATGAAATAAAGATGGTAAAATAGGTAGAAAAAAAAAATAGTGTGAGAAAAGTTACATTGTGAATTTTTTTATTGAAAAAAATCTTTAAGTGGGAAGTTGGGAAAGGAAAAATTAGAAGAAAATAAAATTAGATTTTTTCTTTGTTTCTATTCCTCCATGAGGAAAAATAAATAAGATGAAGGAAAATAGAATAGGATGAAAATTATTTAGAAACTTATAAAATTTCAATTTCTTCATTTTTAAGAAAAAAAGTGAAAAGTAAGTTGAAAAAAATGTAAGAAAAATATTAAGTTTAAATATATTTCTTATTTTCTTTTAACTTCTTCCTTTCTTTCTCTCTGTCTATATATATTATTAGGTTAATGATTATTCTAATCAAGTTTTAATGATTACAAAATAAGGTTAAGGTTCCTAATGGTTCAAGTCAAGTTAATTATTTTAGGTATTTTTGAAAATTTGAAAAAAGTTCAAGCAAATAAAGAAAATTAATACCTTGAGAACTTGAGCTTTTTAAAAACTTAAGAAGATCTAGGATTGTTCATAAGTTTGATTCTTGTTGGTGCATTTGAGTTATGAATTTTTTATGTACTAGAAATTTAAAAAATAATCTCTCATTAAACTTAAATAGGTCACATTTTTTTAAAATTAGATGATTTCATGATTTTGATGAAATCCTAACCCTAATTCTTCTTAAACTCTTTTTAAAGGGTTATTTGAAATTGAACACATGTTACCCAAGGTTCCTAACCTTGATTTGGAGTCATTTATACACTTTATAGTGTAATCGATTGAAGCAAGGGAGAGACCGATTGAGTCAATTGAGCTTGATCTGTTGGGGTGCTTTTTGTACATTCTCTTGTATTTAGTAATGTGTTTGAACTAGTTGCTCAATTGGTTGTGGTCTTAAACCTTAACGGCTAGTGAATTGGTCAAATCGATTGGCCAAGCGATAATTTGTTTTTTTTTTTTTTAGGGTTTTGAGGATTTTGAACTGAAAACATATAAATTGAAGTGTTTAAGAACATTTATGCATATAAGACTCACTACATTCAAATTGCTAAACTAACTTTTTCTCTTATTCAAAACTCTTGCAAATGCATTTATTCTTATCCTTCCTAGTTTTACTTGTTATACTAGGATTGGAGAATTCATTTTATAAGTGGTGTTTTTAAGTTAGATAGATCACTTGAAGTATTTGTGAAGGTTCATTGGAACCTTGGAATCCGAGAGTGCATACTAAAGACTTGAGGTTCATGCTTTAAAGTTAGTAAAACTCTCACTCGATTAAGAGTTGAGGAAAGTGGACGTAAAAAACAAATGAAATAAAAAATACATGTCTAATTCAATTTAGTAATTAAACTCATGGAATCTCATCTATGTTATAAGAACTATTATCACAAGTCTAAAATGATGATTACGTCTTAAATATTTACAACATCTGAAGAGAAAGAAAATGGGAAAGAAGAAGTGTAGGGTATGTTTGTTGACTATTTTTAAAGGTAGTTTTTTTATTTTATGGAAAAAAAATGTTTAGAAATCAAAGAAATAAAACAACTTTTGTTCTTAAAAATAAAAAATAAGATGTTTTCAAAGTAGTTGTTTTTTTTTAAGGGTTGTTTAAAAAATAATTACACAAATATAAAAAATGATTAAAAATGAATTATTATAAATAAAAGTTTAAAAAATGTTTTAAAAGTTAAATAATATAATTTTTCGAAAAAACTTTTATTTTACAAAGCATCAGGGAAATCATTTTCAATTTTATTCTTAAAAACTATTTTTATTTGGAAATACCCTGTCCTAAAATGATCTTGTGTGCTGTCAAATGCCTCGATATTGGGCTCAACCAAACAAGTCCATGCCCGAGCCCAAAACGAAACCCAAACCCAAACAAAATAAAAATAATGCCCATCTCAATGTCTCAAATTAGTTCCAGTCCAAACCCAAGATAACAAAAGAAATAGAGTAAAAGCCCAGAGCTCATATGAATGTAAACTCAAAGCCCAATCATCTTAATCCCAAGTACAATTATCAGATATCATCTGAGCCCAAAGCCATATGAAAATCAAACTAAGCCCAAAAATAATGCAATTTAGACCCAAGCCCAACATCAACCAGCAAACTCAAATCAATAACCGAAGCCCAATTCAATTAAATCATTAAAGTTCAAATATCTTAAAGTAAAAGTCGGGGTGACAATGCATTTAGAAAACAATTCTACCTTAAAAACATTTTAACTTAGACGTCCTAAAGCCGACATTATAAAAGTTGAAAAATCACTTGTAATGCTTTTAAAGCAGTTGATAGATGATTGAAAAAAAATCCACAAAATAGATCTTCAACCAATATAATTTTCAAACTAATGTATTTCAACCAACCACCAATCATTCACGTACGTTGGAAATTTTTTTTTTTTTAGTCATAAAAACTGTGGCTAGTAACTACAGTTTTGATTTTATTTTAAAACATAAAATTGTAATTTGAATTTTTTTTTTCCAACATCAAATTGTAGTTAGTAAAATCTTCAAAACTGTAATCACTAATTATGATCTTAAATTTATATTTAAAACCATAGTTGAAAACTACGATTTTAACCATTTAAAAAAATATTCAAAACCTTAGTTGGTTAAAGCCGTAATTGGTAATTATTGTTTTGATTATTTTTAAAAATATTCAAAATCCTAGTTATCAATTATGGTCTTGTGACATGGATGAGAAGCATAAGTTTAAAAATTATTTTAGGAAGGAATTTATTTTATGGATTTACTAAAGCCTAGGATTCATTAAAAAGAAAAAAAGAAAAAAAGAATAAAAGAAAATCCAACATGCAAACAGGCCTAAATTACCCCCCTTTGCAGTTAAAAATGGTAAATTTTGTTGATGAAGTGATTCTATATGTTTTTATTTTAATTTTATTATATATATATATATATATATATATACTTTTGATGCATTTACGTGAGGGTAGGACATAGGACATTGCTCTTTTACTATTTTCCTTTGAATATAATAATCTAATAATATTAATTTGTTCAATTAACATTAAAAGAATTAAAAGATTTTTTTTTAAACATTTTATTATTTGTTTGTAAGAATAAAAAATTATTTTATATTTTTTAGTTAGCAAACATGCTTTTTTTTTTTTTTTTTTTTGCTTGAAGAATTAAAAAATATTTTAAAAACAGTTACCAAACAAACCATTATATGATAGATACAACAAACACCCAAAAATCATTTAACATCGACGTAATCAAACCAGAATGAGCCATAATGCAGAAATACTGGGCAGCGTTGGACACATATTCCATGGCCGAACCTGACACGACCCGAACATACAAAAGGGATCCGACGTTGGGCTTGACCTGGGTTGGGTTCATGGCTTGTTAGCTCAACGCAACCTATGTGGGTTAGGCTTGGAATGGTCACTTCTGCTTTGCTGAGAAGAAAAATTGTTTGCTGAATCATTATTGCGACCTATATATTATTCATTGTCATGGAAACCAAAACCCCGTTCTTCTTGGAATTTTGATTTCCCCCTATATAATATTATGATTCGTCTTTATTTTTATTTAATATACCTAATGAATCTTAAATATTAAAGAAAAACCTTTTTTTTTTTTTAATTATGAAGTGATTTTTTCTCTTTTTTTCTATAAAAAAGAAAAATAAGACGAAGAAAATAAAAGAAAGAGAATAAAAAAATAACAATTTATTTAGTTCGGTCTTAAAACTTACATCCAAAGTTTAAAACGAAAAAGAACTCCCTTTATATTTTGCAAAATTTCTTATACAACAATTGAAACACCTATTATTTCCTTTGTTATTTTATTTTTCTGTTTTCATTCTAACTACCAAACTTTTACTTGAGATTTTTTTTTTTAAAAATTTTTTAAATTTTTATGATTACACACTTTGTTTTTCAACCTTTTTGTGTTTAAGGTTGCCTTAACATTTTCTATGAAGAGATTATTTCTAATATACATTATGACTTGATTTTCATTATTGGTTCTAATGTCAACATTCCTCAAATTTATAATACTTTTTATTAAAATAAATCTTAATAGGGATACTTTCTTTCATATAGAGAGGGAGCATGCAATTCCTTATTTAAATATACACGATTCTTAAGAAGACTTTGTCATATAACTTGACAGCTGAACCCTAATTTGCTTTGACTTCCACCTCTAGACCAGGCCATTTTCATCTTATTCTATCTTGGCTTGCCCAATGCCAATTCTCCATTACGTATATTTGTTGCCCAATCAAGTCGTCTCTTTGGGTAAATTGAAGTTGCCTAGAGGCTTGTTTTGAATTTTTAGATTTCTTGCTTCCTTTGTTTTTGTTTTATTTATCTCATGTATTTTGTTTAAGGAATAATTAGATGGATTCTGTGTTTAGGGATGACAACGGGCCGGGACGGGTCGCACCCATCCCAACCCCACCCATTTATTCAAACTAATTCCCATCCCCAATCCATTTAAAAAATTAAACGGACGGGACGGGTATGATAAATTCCCATATTTGCCCCTCCTTGCCTAGTTTAACTTTTTTTTTTTTTTTTTTATAACTTTTTTTAAAAGTTACTTTTAAAAATTTTAATTACATTAAAATAAATATATTTTATAAATAATTAAATTATTATATTTTTTATAACTTATTTTATTATTATCTATATATTAAAAATAGTAAAATAAAAATTAAATTAAAATAAATTTAAAATTTAAATTAAATTAATTTTAAAATAAATTTGAATTCCGTCCCATTAGTTGTAAGGCGGGCGGTACCCGAAAAAATCCGCCCATTAGCATCCCTAATGTTTGGTAGTGGTCTTTTATACTAAATTTTGTCTTGAATCATTTTTTTTTTCTCTTATTAGTATTACCTTGTACCATACAAATACCTGTCAAATGATAGTATCCGACATATCCTATACAACTCTTTTCCTATCCCACTTCCTACAACTCCTTTCCCACTTCCTACAACTCTTTTCCTTCCGTGTAATATGCTTTCTCATTAGCAACAGAAGTGGGTGTGGTATGATAATTAGTCAGGGTCACCCAATTAATTGTGCTGGGAATTGTCATGATCTTACAGCAAATTAATCTAACTCCTAGGTTGAATCATGTGATTGCGGGATAGTACTTAAAAGAGTTGAATCACTTACTTGGGACAGTTGTTATAAGTTCATCAAACCATTCAAATGGTGGAGTTGTAGTTAAATTAAGAAGATTGGAGATGATGATCAGAGGATCTGGTATACTCGTCAAATACATGTGGGCTCATTATGCACGCATTAGAGACCTAGAAATGAAGTTAATGCGAATTAGCGTACAAATCAAACACTCATCATTAGCCCAATACATACTCATTATCTCTACGAACCCAATCTAGAAATGAAGCGTTATTTTGTGTTGAAAGGGTCTAAGTACCCTATCAACACGATCACACAAACCAGAGTCTTAATTTATTATGTTACATGATCCATGAGCAAGGAGGAGATCGATGTAGGCATGCGTGTACTAATTAAATATACTATCGACTAAAATGTCTTCTGGACGGAACCAGTCACTAAATATACTAGCGAGTGGAATGTCTTTTGAACCTAAATCGTCACTATTCTCATTATCCTTAAGGAGGTCTGTGATCCAGGCTTCAGAGGTGGTTGAAGTACTGGAATAACGGTTGGCGATTTCTTGGTCAGCTGGGGTGACCTCAACAATCTCCACTACTTGATCGGCCTTGGAGGGCTCCAGTGAGGCTGAAAACGGCGCAGGAATGGAATTTGCATTTGGAATACTCGCAGGCCTAGAACCGATGCCATCTGGGTTCCTGGGACAAACTTGGTCTGGATGGTTGTAAACTGTTGGGTTCTCCATAGCCTGGTGATTGAAACCGGGTTCTTGAGCGGGGAGAGCCCCCGCAGGGTCTGTTGAAATGGAACCGACTCCATGGAGCTGAGCCTCAGGATCGGGTGTAATGTCACCGAAGCCCTGTTGTACTACTGAGTTATGCAGCGAGTGAAGATTGGGTAGCTGTGCATCTGAGTGCAACCCCGGGGCATAGCTCCTCAGATAAGGAGCAGTAAAAGCCAACCCATCAGCAACTGCGAGTAACGGTTGTATCGGTGTTTGAGTGGTAAGGGGGATATTCCCAAATAAAGAGCCAACATGACCTGCATAATGTTGGTTAAGTTGTGGGAAAGGAATCGTATTTAGAAAGCTGGTAATCAAAGGGCCAAACTGACCTGGATAGTAAACTGTTGGGTCCTCCATAGCCTGATAATTGAAATCGGGTCCTTGAGCGGGGAGAGCCCCCGCAGGGTGTGTTGAAATGGAACCGACTCCATGGAGCTGAGCCTCAGGATCAGGTGTAATGTCACCAAAGCCCTGCTGTACTACTGGGTTATGCAGCGAGTGAAGATTGGGTAGCTGTGCATCTGAGTGCAACCCCGGGGCATAGCTCCTCAGATAAGGAGCAGTAGAAGCCAACCCATCAGCAACTGCGAGTAACGGTTGTATCGGTGTTTGAGTGGTAAGGGGATATTCCCAAATAAAGAGCCAACATGACCTGCATAATGTTGGTTAAGTTGTGGGAAAGGAATCGTATTTAGAAAGCTGGTAATCAAAGGGCCAAACTGACCTGGATAGTAAACTGTTGGGTCCTCCATAGCCTGATAATTGAAATCGGGTCCTTGAGCGGGGAGAGCCCCCGCAGGGTGTGTTGAAATGGAACCGACTCCATGGAGCTGAGCCTCAGGATCAGGTGTAATGTCACCAAAGTCCTGCTGTACTACTGGGTTATGCAGCGAGTGAAGATTGGGTAGCTGTGCATCTGAGTGCAACCCCGAGGCATAGCTCCTCAGATAAGGAGTAGTAGAAGCCAACCCATCAGCAACTGCGAGTAACGGTTGTATCGGTGTTTGAGTGGTAAGGGGGATATTCCCAAATAAAGAGCCAACATGACCTGCATAATGTTGGTTAAGTTGTGGGAAAGGAATCGTATTTAGAAAGCTGGTAATCAAAGGGCCAAACTGACCTGGATAGTAAACTGTTGGGTCCTCCATAGCCTGATAATTGAAATCAGGTCCTTGAGCGGGGAGAGCCCCCGCAGGGTGTGTTGAAATGGAACCGACTCCATGGAGCTGAGCCTCAGGATCAGGTGTAATGTCACCAAAGCCCTGCTGTACTACTGGGTTATGCAGCGAGTGAAGATTGGGTAGCTGTGCATCTGAGTGCAACCCCGGGGCATAGCTCCTCAGATAAGGAGCAGTAGAAGCCAACCCATCAGCAACTGCGAGTAACAGTTGTATCGGTGTTTGAGTGGTAAGGGGGATATTCCCAAATAAAGAGCCAACATGACCTGCATAATGTTGGTTAAGTTGTGGGAAAGGAATCGTATTTAGAAAGCTGGTAATCAAAGGGCCAAACTGACCTGGATAGTAAACTGTTGGGTCCTCCATAGCCTGATAATTGAAATCGGGTCCTTGAGCGGGGAGAGCCCCCGCAGGGTGTGTTGAAATGGAACCGACTCCATGGAGCTGAGCCTCAGGATCAGGTGTAATGTCACCAAAGTCCTGCTGTACTACTGGGTTATGCAGCGAGTGAAGATTGGGTAGCCGTGCAGATGCGGGAATTTCCTTTTTCGAAAGCTTCTTCTTCAATATGGTGTTCCAATAGTTCTTGATTTCACTGTCAGTTCGGCCTGGAAGTTGATTGGCTATAAATACCCACCTGCAAAAACAAGACATTAATCTCCTCAAATGATGTATTTTCATGATTGAAAAAGATAAAAAAAAATGAGGAGATTCTCATTACTTGTTGCCACGAGCAGATTGAAGTCTGATGATGGTGTCTTCTTCGTCTTGAGAGATGTTCCCTCGCTTGATATCGGGCTTCAGATACTGGCACCACCTCGATTTACAACTCTTCCAATGCCTGTTCAGCGTCGCAAGCTTTGGGACCTCCTTCCACTGTGTAGGCTCATCATGTCTATTTATGTTTTGAATCAGTTTCTGATCTTCTTCTGAAGTCCATGCTCTCTTCTTCAGCCCTTTCCGCTCATGTCCCTGTGATGCTGCCATTATCAATCACCTGCACAGATGGACAAAAAAAAATCCTATAAATTTCCCATGAAATGCTGTAATCATTTTCACACTATGATTGCTTCAAGTTTCAAAGAAGTGTACAAATAACAAACGGAAGTTTCAGAACTTGGAATTGAAGATGAAAGAGGATGATTTCTTTTGCTATCCAACCGGATTTTATACATGTCTCTGCAGCCCTCTCTTCCAGTCCTTTCTAAAGGGTGAAAGGGATGTGATCAAATGTGGGTATTGTCGATAAATTGGGACCCATTACTAGAGATTTAACTCGTCACGACTCACAAGACTTGGTAAAAAAAATTCCATATCACTAATTAAATTTTACTTGGTTATATACCGAGATTTATGGTAGGTATTGGGAGATAGTGGGAGATAGCAACCCCCATCCTTCAAACTCAAAAGGTTTGAATTAAAGTCACATTTCAAACACGTCAAAACTTAGATAGTGGGAGATAGCAACCCCCATCCATCCTTCGAACTCAAAGGGTTACATTTCAAACATGTTGAAACTCATTGTTATATACCTTAACTTGGATCTCATTATTTTATATGCATCGTGGTCCTATTTTTTCATACCGAAATGACACATATTTGTTTAAAAAAAAAATGGAATTTTAAAACAATGACAAAACCAAAATTTTGATCTGAAATTTGAAAGTGTGTCACAAATATTTTAAGGTGACACTAAATTGCAATGTGTTCATCTCAGCGAGTAAATGAATGTAATGTATTTATATGCTCAAAACCAATTACAGGTAAACCGGAAATTGCGCTTAAAAGTGACCATTGATCAGAAGAGATGACAAAAAGATAATTTTGTGATGAAATATGAATGAGCCCATTAATATTTTAAGACAAGACCATGTGGGAATGGGTACGTTCAGGGGTAAATGAATGCAATGTGTTTAGAAACTCAAAATACCTGCAGCATGAGACAAGCTCCTAATTAAATATAAAATAAAATATAAGTGGGTTGGAAACGTGGAAAGGCATATATGCCTTCTTCTTTTTCCTTTTTTTTTTTTTTTTTTTTTTTTTTTTTTTGTGGGTCTTGTAGTGGGCTCATCTTTTTCCAATTTGGCGGTGACTTTGATCCACATGCATCAAATGTGGTTTTAATTTTTATGAAGTAATGTTCCTTATAGTTCCTATTGTATTTTTATTTTTTAAAACAAAAGGCAAGGGGACATTTTTTTCAATGATTTTTTAATTATCTTTTACTGATTTTTGATGGCCTATGAATTTACTTGTCTTGATAATAGGATGGAGAAAACTTATTAGTGTTAATATCTTATTTATAAAATTGTTTTAAAAGAAATTTAAAATCAAATAGATTTTTGATACCTTTATTTTTTTTTTTCAAATTATTATAAGATTAAGGTGGTGTTTGTTTTTTGGTTGAATAAAAAAACTAAAATAATTGATTTTTTCTATTTAGTTAAAAAACAAATATCACCTAAATATGTATGGATGAATAAACATGACTTTCAAAATTGTTTTCAAATGTTTAAGTTAAAAAAATTTAAATAAAATACTTAGTTGAACAAAAAAAAATAATTTTTCTCAACTCATAAAGATAAGTTTTTGATTTTTTGATACTTTTAAAATAATAATGTCAAGGTTTTTTATTCTTTTTTTTAAAAAAAAAATATTATCCTAATTAGGCATAACATTATTAACCAAATAAGAAATTCGAAATAAAATTCTTTATATACCTACATGACATATTAAAAAAAGGAATGATGAAACGACCATATTTGCCTTTATTTAATTCAAAATTTACAATAATATTTTTCATTACATGTATAACAAACATGTTATGATTTACCACAAAGATACTAGTTTTTTTATAAGAAAGTTATTTTAATACATTTGAGAAAATATAAGCGTTGACGGTGTTTTTTTTTTAATTTTGTTTTTAAGATAGAAAAAAATAATAATTTTGTTAGAATTTTTTTAAAACAAGAGGGTTTTATAAGATTTTTTTAAAAAATAAAAAACAGAAAACTATTTTGAATTAAAGAATTTGTATTGTTTTCTATTTTATTAATTTAATTTATATTAATATGAAATTAAATTTAGGTTCAGTCTTATTAAAAAAATAAGGATAAATAATTTTTTTTAATTATGGAATAATTTATTTTTATTGTGGTGAAACTAAAATTCCCTAGGGATGTAGATTGATGTTAACTAGGACCACTGTTCTTTTAACTGGAAGTTGACAATGCTAGGTACGGTATTCAAATGACAAATCAAAGGAGTTGTTCCTTTTCCCATTAATGATCCAACAGAAGTTCCGATTAAATCAATGCAAATCGTCATCACATACGATTCTAAAATTACAAAAATGCAACACTTACTGAAATACTGGAAACGCTGGTTCTCATTCCCTTTCAAAACCTTTGACTTCTCTTCTTCAGACACTACTTTCCCTATCTTAGCCATTGTTGTGCTAAGCATTATGGCCACAACATATATGCAAAAGCTACTTTACCAACAGATTAGAAAAAACGAAAGAAAAAGAAACAGAGCAACCTATTCAAATTTGACGGAACTTAATAGGTGTTAATATCTTATTTATAAGATTGTTTCAAAAGAATTTTAAAATCAAATAGATTTTGATTCCTTTGTCTTTTATTTTTTATGTTTTAAATTATAATAAGGTTAAGAAGATGTTTGTTTTTTTGATTTTTTGTTTAAAGTAATTTATTTTCAGAATTTAGGTTTTTTGTTTTTCTATTTTTTCATGACTTATTATAAATTTTTTATTGAATAGAAAAAATCAAAATATGTAATTTTTTTTAAATAAAAAAAATAATATATATATATATATATATTTTTTTTAATACTTAATAAAAATAAAATATTATAAAAATAAACAACTTAATATTTAATACTATTAAGTATTAAAATTCTATTTATAATTAAGTAAAAAAATAAACACCACCTAAAACCGAGTTGAAGTTGCTTATTTGTGTGGTTAATCACAACTTATCCCACTAACCAAAATCCATACTTTAAGTCAATATTCAATCCTATCGTGGAAAAAACAAGAAAAAGCAGAAAAAGAAAAGGTCAATAATCAAGATTCTGTATTATATTTTCTATTTCTTTCGTCAGGGTTATGACTTGGGTGACCCTTCACTAAAAAGTAGAATCTTGAGCTAAATGCCATTTCGGGACATGTGGTCAAATTCAATACAAGCAAGCCAAGCTGTCATTTTGATGTTGAGGTCAGGTGGGACCATGTTGATTGTGTTCATCTCCAGAGCATAACTTAAAAATGCCGGCGTTGTTCAAGACCTAAAAACTACATAAGCAAATGGTTTAAATTTATTACAAATGTTACTTTTTATAAATTTATTATTTATAAATTCCATGTTGACCATATATGCAAAAGCTACACATATATAAATAAGCAAAAGCTACTTTACGAATAGATTAGAAAAAACGAAAGAAAAAGAAACAGAGCAACCTATTCAAATTTTTTAGAAGGGAATAGGGTTTTCAGAAAACCAGAGAAAGGAAGAAGAGAACAGAAGGGAATAGGGTTTTTAAAAAAGCGGAGAAAGAAAGAAGACAAGGGAATAAAGGTTTTCTACCGATGGTGCCTACATGACACTCATGTGGTAAAATGTGTCATATTTTTATCAATACTTTTCAATGTGCATTATTTTAAAAAATATTTTTTCAAAATATTATATTTAAAAAAAATCCAACTAAAAAGCTCATCTTCCACAATTTCATTGAACCTCTCTTGTTTCTTTCAACCGGTTATAATTTTAGTGGAACCTAGAGGGAGTTAAAATTATTTTTATTCTTTTATAAAATGTATCATCTTCCCACCAATAATTATTCTCAAATAAATACTTACATAAAATATGGTGTTTGAATTGTTTAACAACTTTCAAATATTTCAAAACATTTTTTAAATATATTGGATAGTTTTTTTTAAAGATATACATATTAAAAGGTTATATATATTTCTTCTCAAAAAATTTAAGAGAGAAAAAAAAAAGTAATTAATAAATCATTTTTATATGTTCCTCCAAATTCATTTAATTTATTCAACTTTTTTTATATAAAGAATAATAATTTAAATTTATATAAAATAATAATTGATTTTAATTATATTTATTTTTATATTTTATGTAATAAAATCAAATATAAAAAAGGAAAATCATTTTTTAATATATATTTCTTTCCAATACTTTTATGAAACTAATCATAGCATAACTTCTGCTAAAATGTTATGTAAATAGTAAATTTCAATCTAATAAAACATTCAGAAAGTGTCAAAATTAGTTTTCTTTTTTGATAATTTAAATATAATCTCCAAATTCAACTCACAATTAATAATGATATTTGTTTTTGTTTTTTCTCCAACTCAATTGTTCAATATTAGAAATTAACCATGGTCCTAATTAAACACTTTGAGTTCATTTGACATGATTCTAAAAATATTTTTCACCTAAAAAGTGTTTTTGAAATTTAAAAAAATAAAATTAGATGTTTAGCAAAATTTAGAAATCTCTTCTGAAAATTTGAAAAATTATTTATAATGTTAAAAAATTATTTACAAGTTTTTGGAGAAACATCTCATAGATAATCATTTTAAAAACACTTTCAAAGAAAATACTTTTACTAAAAATACTTTAAATAAAAACACTACAAACGTAGTTGTAATTAATTATACTAATTGCTTATTACTTTTTGAGTTTATTATACTTTATCCTTTCAACTTATCAGTGTCTTTGGTTTAGAAAACTCTAAATCGAGGATTCAATTAGTTTTATAAGTCTATACATTTTAAATATGATACCAATTACTTGAATTAAATGCTCAAATATGATATCAAATCACTATATATTTTCTTGTCTTTATGATATTTTCTTGTCTTTATGATATTCTAAGAATGTATTTAGGAATGATTTTAGAAAATATTTTTAGTCTTTTAAATATTTAAATAATAAAAATTTTCAAATATTAAAAAAATTAAAAACATATTTTAGAATCACTCCGCTATAATAGGTCAATACAAGTGCCCGTTGAGGCTCGTGTGCTCGTCGAAACCAAGTACCCATTAATGTTGTCCATCCACCAAGTTCCATGGAAATAAATAATAAAAAATTTGAAGCACCATGAAAGGACCAAGTCCTAACCATTGCAAATTGCAAACTCACTAGTGAACAAAAACCTTCCCTTTAACAGAATGGACTAATAGATTAAGACACGTGTAAAGGCATGAGATAGAAAAAAGCAACAGAAGAAAGAAAAGGTTACAAATCGTACTGTACCGACAATTTTTGTTAGCCGTTGGATGTTCAAGATTAGATCTTGACCAACTATTTTAAATTTGAAAATAAATAAAAATAGCCGGGAGTAACTTAGTTCTCCTCTTCTCTTTTTTTTGGTCGGTGTTTATTTTTTTGATTTTTAAAAAAAAATAAATTTAGGTTATTTATTTTTTTATTTTTTTATGACTTATTATAAATTTTTTATTAAATAAAAAATATCAAATAATTTTATCTAAATAAAAAAATAATATATTAATTTTTTTATTTTTTAATATATAATAGAAATAAAATATTATAAAAATAAATAATTTAATATTTAATAATATTAAATATTAAGATTTTATTTAAAATTAAGTAAAAAAAAAGTACTACCTTATTAATTTCGTATTTATTTTGTACCTTTTTTAATCGGTTATTCTTCTTTTATTTCACAACTCACGTTATGGCCCAACATTCATAGGCCCAGTAGCTCCAAAATTTCCCTACGCCAATCACATCATCCAAATTTGTTAGCCTGCTGAACGCCTTTTTATTGTTTGCTTTTGTTACAGCTTTGGCTTACTTGACGGGGGAGTGGATGGAAGTAAAGCCAAGTCTTTGGTGAGAAAAGCCGGAGCACCAAGTCAACATTCTTTAATTAAAAACCATTTAATATAAATAATGTTGGTTCCCTCGTATATGAGGGAGTGGGCCCTTATGCTTGGGGACGAAGTAAGTTACATTAAAAAAAAAAAAAAAAAGAGAAAAAAAAAGGAGATTGAAAAAAAAACAAAAAGAAGAGGAGAGGGAGGAAAAATGCATATCACTGCCTAGATTTCATTAACGAGTTCATTTTGCTTTATTTGTGGTCCCATTAGGTTGAAATTTGGAGGAGAGGTTTGAAACTCAAATAGGTACAATCTAATGGTGGAGATCATATTTTGAGCTCGAGAATATAATTACATTTTTGGTATATTTTCTTTAATTTTCTTTGTTCTTGCTAAGAAAAATTGTATAATCCAAGACTATATACTCTTTATGTATTTGACAACCTCAAGAGATTATTATAGAAAAGATAAGTGTAACTCATTATTTTTTATAATGATTATTTTAAAAAAGACAAATGTAACATATTATTGTTGATAATGGAAGTTTGAACTGAACTAGGTTCCGTAGTTTTTCCCTCCGTATTAGGGGTTTTCCACTTAAAAATTCTTGTATCTGATTTATTTTTCTGTTGTATGAGTTTATTTATTTATTGTTGCTAGTTGATATTGTTTATTTAATTTTGCACAAAGAAATGGTAGAAAAATTATGATGTTTGTTAGAATATTATGAATTCACCATAACAAATAATATATATATCAAAATAATAAAAATAAAAGCAATAAATAATTTTAAAAATAATAAAATATATGGTTATTTATTTTACCTTGATAATTAAAATTTAAATATGTTTCATAAAATTAGAAATACTAATAATTTAATAAATTTTCATGTTATCCCTATTATAATTTAAATTATTAGTATTAAAGATAAATTGATGAAATTTATTTAAAATTTTAATTATTGATATATTTTTTTTTAAAAATTATAATTATTTTAAATTTTAATAATATATAAATTATATATTTATAATGTCATTGATTCGATTGTATTTAATTACCGATTCGATTATTGAGTAATAAATCAATAACTTTTTTAATTTAATGATCATTCTAATTATAAAAGTATTATATCCAACTAAATCCATTAAATTTGAGTCAATATTCAAACCTAACATCATGATAGGAAAAAGAAGAAAATAAAAGTAACATCAAAATCTCTTTCTTATTTTCTATTTCATTAATTAGAGTTACAATTGGGTTATACTTAGACATCTATTTTATTTTTTTCTTTAATATCTTTTTGTTGAGTTATATAAGTAATACTTTTCCAAAATATTTCTCATATAAAAAATGATTTAAAAAAAAATTACGTACAAAATTAAGAGAACACTTTAAAAAAATTAAAAAATGGCTTATATTATTATTGTTTCTCTCAAAATGTTTAGAGAGAAAAACACTTCGATCAAGTCAGATAGAAACACTCTTAAATGGATTTTAAATCTTTAATATCAATTATAACTTGGGATACGTCAATATCTTTTTTTCCTTATACTTTTCTTTCATGTCAATTTCCTCCCAGATGGTGTTTGTTTCTAGATTAAATAGAAAAAAATAAAATATTTTAGTTTTTTTATTAAGTTAAAAGTAACTTATAAATATTAACTAACATAGTTAAACTGAACTTATCGATAATAAATTGACTTTATTTATATTGATTGATATTAACATATAACTTTTAGGTGAATAGAAAAAGTTAAATATTTTAACTTTTTATATTCAGTCAAAAACCAAATATCACCTTGTTTAACTTTTTCTATTCAATTAAAAAATAAAAATCATCTTGAATCAGTCTTTTTTACTCCCACTCAAACTTTTCAAGATTTAAAAAAATACATTGTATTCTATTTGTATCACAAGCACTAAAAGAAAGGGAAATTAAAATTCATAGCAAAGAATCCTTTTTTTCCATTTACCATGAGAAATATGATAAAAAAAAATTAAATATGATACAATTAATAAGAATGTATCTTCAAATTCTTCAGTACTCTATATATTGAGTTAAAAAAAATGAACTTCTAACAAAAAATGAAAAATCTGTTAAATTTCTTTTCCTCAATTCCCTTTTACATCTCTAAATTTTCGACTTGAAATTGTTGTCCTAAAACTCATTTGAAGTTGTTTAAATTTGTGAAATATTTTAATAGAGCATTCTCACATGTTCACTATTTTTCACCCTTCTTAACAACTAAACTGGTGCAAATTGTGAAACATGTGGCTACTATTTTCACAAGGCAATCTTTATTTACAATGCAGTCATCCATGCAAGTTGAAGATTTGAATGAGGAAATGGTATTGTCAAACTCCTCACTGAATTCTTTTATTATTCACTTAATCTATAGTTTATTTTATTTGGTTAAATTGATAAATTATGATGTTAATACGGAGGGACATGCCTTCAACATGGGAATTGGTCACAGGGGGCAAATAAGTTTTTTGAAAATGTAAGTCTAATTATAACATGCAATTTTATTTTATTTTATTTAATACAAAGTATTATTTTATTTTACTTAAATCTAAATAGAAACTAAAACTAAATAATACTTAATAAAGTTAAGTATTAGATTATTTGTTTTATAATATTTTATTTCTATTAAATATTAAAAAGTAAATAAAAATTAACATATTATTTTTTTTTTATTTGGAGAAAACTAAAATATTTGGTTTAATTTTTCTATTCAACTAAAAATTTATAATAAATTGTGAAAAAATAGTAAAACAAATAACCTAAAATTTAAAAGCAAATTACTTTCAGTAAAAAATGAAAAAAAAAAAAAAAAACAAACAAACATCCTTGTAAAATACCTTGTCTGAATGTTCTCAAGCACTTAGCCCTTTGGAAATAAATTTCCATTCAAAATCACAATGCATTTTTCAAATGTAAATTACTATATTGAGTTCCTCGTATCAAGATTAATGAGTAGCTCTATGATTGCAAAAATTACTTAAGAAAATCATATTATTGTGGACCACGAGGGAAATTTTGATAAAAGATTTGTTCTAATGACGGGCATGCATTTAGGTCAGTTTGAGGAGATTATTAAACTGAAGCAACCAGCCACAAGGTTTATTATAAGATTCATGACCATGGAAAAGATGATAAACCCATTTAAATGGTGGAGTTAACAGTTAAAATTAAGAAGAATCCTATTGGAGTTGATGCAGTAGATGATGATGAGAAGATTTAGTTAGCATACAAATCAAATACTCATCACAATCATCATCATGTGGGGCCTAAACTGATGTAGGGGGGAGATAAACTGGAGGATGGTGGGAGATAAAACTGATGAAAACGATTGTTGCCCCACACTCGATGTAGGACCCTGAGAAATAAACTGGAGGATGGGGGGAGATAAACTTTTTGTGTGACCAAATTCGATACTTTAATAAGTCAATATTCAAACCTAACATTATCGTGGAAAAAGCAAGAACAAGCAGAAAAAGAAAAGGTCAATTATCAAGATTCTGTATTGTGTTTTCTATTTCATTCGTTAGGGTTATGACTTGGGTTATACCCTTCACTAAAAAGTAGAATACTTGACCTAAAAACTTTAAAACTTAAAAAGTAGAACATTATCGTGTTCATCTCCAGAGCATATATAACTTAAAAATGCCGGTGTTGTTCAAGACCTAAAAACTACATAAGCAAATGGTTTAAATTTTGTGTGACCAAATTCGACACTTTAAGTCAATATTCAAACCTAACATTATCGTGGAAAAAGCAAGAACAAGCAGAAAAAGAAAAGGTCAATTATCAAGATTCTGTATTGTATTTTTCTATTTCATTCGTCAGGGTTATGACTTGGGTTATACTGGTAGGGATGTGGACCACATGCATGGTTAAAGGTCAGAAATGGTGTCTGATCCTGATTCATCCTTAGATACCCAGAAGAAATTGGGCGGAAAGAAACGGATAGGAGAAGCAAATTCATGGTCATTACCAAATATGCTATTGCTGATCCTCCGCAAAGGTATCACATCACATGTGGGGACAAGCATGCATTCCAGGCATATAACATTGGGCAATTGATGTCTAAAGCGAGTGACTCTCTCTCTCTCTCTCTCTCTCTCTCTCTCTCTCTCTCTCTCTCTCTCTCTCTCTCTCTCTCTCTCTCTCTCTCTCTCTCTCTCTCTCTCTCTCTCTCTCTCTCTCTCTCTCTCTCTCTCTCTCTCTCTCTCTCTCTCTAATTTGGTAGTGATTTTGAAACATGAGTACATAACACAATATATATATATATAAATGTAGTTTTAATTTTCATAAATATTCTTGATAATTATAATTGTATTTTTATTTTTAAAGACAAAAAGGAAAAGAAGGTTTTTTTTCAATGATTTGGTAATAATCTTTTACTGATTTTTATGGTCTATGGATTTACTTGTCTTGATAATACGATGGAGACGACTCATTGGTGGTGTTTGTTTTTTTACTTAATTCTAAATAGAACCTTAATACTTAATAGTGTTAAATATTAGATTGTTTGTTTTTGTAGTATTTTATTTCTATTAAGTATTAAAAAGTAAAAGAAATCAATATATTATTTTTTCTATTTAGAAAAAGCTACATATTTTGGCTTTTTCTATTTAGTAAAAAGTTTACAATAAGTCATGAAAAAGTAAAAAAACAAACAACCTAAATTCTAAAACTAAATTGTTTTCAGTAAAAAGCCAAAAAAACAAACGCCACCTAAGTGTTATACTTAAAAGAGATGTCATGATCTCCCAGCAAATTAATTTGACTCCAAGGTTGAATATGTGATTGCGGGATAATACTTAAAAGAGTTGAATCACTTACTTGGGACAGTTGTTACAACTTCCATAAAACCATTCAAATGGTGGAGTTGTAGTTAAATTAACAAGATTGGAGATGATGATAAGAGGAACTGGTATACAGTCAAATACATGTGGGGCTCATTATACACGCATTAGAGACTTTCAAAATTGTTTTAAAATGTTATAATTTTTTTAAAACGAGCAAACTTTTAATACCCATTACGTCATATTTTTTTAAGCTTATTTTCAAAAACTATTTTTAAGTTAAATAACAAAAAATAATTTTTTTAGTGTCTTATAAAAATAAGGGTGTTTAATAGATTATTTTTTAAAATAAAAAATAAAAAATTTATTGGAATAAGTTGTTTTTTTAATTTATAAAAAAATTGATTTGATTTTATAAAAATATTACAACTTCAATTTATATAATATAAATTAAATTTAATTAAAGTCTTATTTAAAATAAAAATAGCTTTATAACTATAAATAAATCAATAAATAAATAATTTTTAGTAAAACATTTTAGTATATACTAGAAACTTAATAATATTAACATCTTAATTTTGGAGGCTGATGGTGGTGCACGTGGAAAAGGTAGCATGGTTACAAAGGTGGTGTTTGTTTTTTTACTTAATTCTAAATAGAACCTTAATGCTTGATAGTATTAAATATTAGATTGTTTGTTTTTATAGTATTTTATTTCTATTAAGTATTAAAAAGTAAAGAAAATCAATATATTATTTTTTCTATTTAGAAAAAGCTATATATTTTGGTTTTTTCTATTTAGTAAAAAGTTTATAATAAGTCATGAAAAAGTAGAAAAACAAACAATCTAAATTCTGAAAACAAATTGTTTTAAGTAAAAAACTAAAAAAACAAACATCACCTAAATCAGTAGGGACAATGGTGGATGAAAATGAGTAGCAAACTGGGTCTGATGTTGGGCAGATGCATGGCTAATGTCAAAAAGGGCGTGCGATTAATTTTTCCCAGGAGAAAAAATAAAATAAGAGGAGAAAATTCATGATCATGTCAGCAAACATGCTCCCGACGCAATTCATATCACACCGGACTATACATGTCTAAAGCAATTGAGTTTAAACTCTTTTGATCAATTTTGGAGACAACTTTTGTCACTGGAGTTTGGGAAGCATATAGAATGCTAAAGCTGTGTTAAAGATAGCTACAAACATTGTGATAAACTCATTTAAATGGTACAGTTATAGTCAAAGAAAATTGGAGTAATTGATACTCATTTATCTATATGAAACCCCAGAAATGAACCATTATTTTATATAGAAATGGGTCTAATCCCGGCCTCAACACAATGCAAAACACAAGGAGAAGATGAGGTCTTAATTTTAAGACAACCATAAAACACTCAGACAAGGGCAAGGTCTCGGCAGAAAGACTCAATAATCTCATCATCGATAAAAAGTTCTGGCCAGGCTTCAAAGGTGGTTGAAGTGGAGAGCGGGTTGGAGATTTCTTCAGTTAGGGCGATGTTGTTAATTTTCCATTTGATTGGTCATGGAGATGGTTGAAACCATTAATAGTTGTGTTAATTTGTGATCAACCTTATTGAGAAATTTTCTCACTGGAGATGGGGCCCACCAAGAGTTGTAGAAGCAAAGTTCTTGGAAAATATTGCTACAAACATTTGAACTAAACCCTCATTTAAATGGTGGAGGTACCAAAAGGGAAATTTGGAAATTTTGAAATATAAAAGATTTGTTCTAATCAAGGACATGAATTTTGGTCATGATCAGTTTGAGGAGGTAATTAAACTGAAGCAACCCGCAAGGTTTAGGTTTATAATGGGGGCATGTGTAGTGTAGTGTACTATGCTTTCTCTCAATCTTTGCTTTCTCATTAGCAGAAATGAAGTGACAAGTCAAGGTCACCCATTTAATTATGCTGTAATTGTCATGATCTACTAGCAAATTAACCTAACGCCAAGGTTGAATTATCTGACTGCAGGACAATACTTAAAAGAATTGAACCATGACTCACTTAGGACAGTTGTTATAAGTTGCATAAAATCATTCAAATGGTACTGGTGTCAACAGTTAATACACGAGGGGCTGAATCCTTGCTATCTCTATGAAAGCAACCTAGAAATGAACCATTATTTTGTGTAGGAAAGGGACCGAGTACCCCTCAACATAACACAAAACACAGGTTTATTATAAGGTTCATGACCATGGAGAAGATGATAAACCCATTTAAATGTTGGAGTTAACCGTTAAAATTAAGAAAATTGAAGTTGATGCAGTAGATGATGAGAAGATTTAGCATACAAATCAATACTGATCAGCACAATCATCATCTGTGTAGATCAAAAGGGTCTGAGTATCCCTCAACATAACACAAAACACAGGCCTATTGTACGATAGATGACCATGGAGAAGATGATGCTTAATTGGCTGAAAACGTAAAACAATCTATAAAGGTGTGTGAGTGTGGAAGAGAGCTACAAACATGAGAGATCATCGTCATCATCATCATGAGCCCAATACCCACTATCTCTACCAAACCAATCTAGATCCTTGGCCGTTCACGATCAATCCGAGCTCTAAAACTCAAGATTGCATCCGAAACCTAATTTTCTTTTTTGAAATAAACTCTTAAAACCATCAAATAAATGAGATAAATTACCAATTTAAGATTTGATTTTTTAACTCTTTCTACTCCCCATAACTTTGTTATGACATAGGTAATGATTGGAGATACTAGGATAATTAATGATAAAAAATTATCAAGAATCACTAGTATTAGATAATAACCTATCGTATCATTCCTTAAACTAACTCATAAGAACAGGGGAAAAACAAAATTGATAAATTGTAATTTAACCAATAATTAATCTTATTGTTATAACAATTTACCGATTGTAACTATAACCTTAGGTTTTCATGCTTCAAACCACAAGTTCACTTTTTAGCCTCTCATGGGGGTCATGGCACATTCACAATCCAAATAAATGGGTTACCGATTGTAGCCCATACTCTTGTAGTATGGGCTACCCGTAGTGAACCATGAGGTATTGGTATATGTAAAGTAATGTAATACAAATTTTCTTTGTGAAACATATCATATTTTGTTAACTAATAGTTACAAAGTTTAATACAAGATATGTACCTCTTTATAACAGGTTTCCACATTATCTTTTTGCACAAAATCAAGCAGGAATAGACATGGGTTAAAAAGCTTTTTGCACATTATCATTTAACTGTTTAATCAGTCCCAACAGTTAATGTCCTATTGAAGTAATAGACATGGGTTAAAAAGCTTCACATTTTTCCCATGAATGCCACGCTTTCCATTCATTAAACTTATATGCTTTTTTTTCTTTTCATTGTGTGACCCATGTGATAAGCTGAGAAAAATGGATCATCTTATGTCATAATTTTCTCATAGTGTGAAAGGGGTTTTTCTCTTTTCTTTTTAGTTTTGATAAATCAGCTTGGTGTTGAGTATATCTTTTAATTTTATAACAATTTTATAAATAAATAAATTGGTTGAGCATGCATCATCCCTTATGTCATTAGATGAAAATAGGAAGCCACAATGAACAAAATTCTTTACCCTTCTAACTTTGTTTTTATTTCAAAGTGAATTTTGCAAATTAATAAAAATGAAATTAATTTTATTTTCATTTATTAATATGATGAGATCATTTTCTAGAACATGAATTAAAATATTAGATTTTGAATTACTTCTTCTATGCGATCTGGTGATTCACACTTATTCTTATCTCATTCATGATTTACATCTATTTTTAATATTTTATTTGCATTCCTAATATATCAATAACGTAAAACAAGCAATGTTGTAAAAATTAAAAAATCAATTGATATTTTTTATACAAATCTCATTTGCTCAAATTTTTAATTTGATTTTAAGATACACAAGGTTGATTTACTCTATTTCGCGACTTTTGTGGTACTGATCTAAATCGAATAATCTGGGATAAACATTTATATAGATAATGACCTCTTAATCAATTTTTCCATTGACCCATTTTAGAATTATGAAGCTTCTTACGTCTTAATTTCTAATAAGATTTTTCCAAGGAGGGATCTTATCTTGGACACGTTAATTGCATTGTCATAACTTATATATATATATATTTGAATGAGAAAAACTTCATTGTTAAAGTCAAACCAAAAGCTGAGTTAGACGAGCAAGACTTCTAACTCTAATGACCTTGTTAGAGGCTTAGAGCTTGACTAAGAAACCAAGGCACGTGGTTCGTGGGCGTCATTTCTTCTACAAAATCGTGGATATTGTATATATTCACTGCATCGCTGTCTCTTTCAGTTCTTTCTAAAGGGATGTGTAGGTATCGTTGATAAAATTGGACCCATTACTGGAGATTTAATTGGTCACAAGACTTGGTAAAAAAAAATTCCATATAATTAATTAAATTTTATATACCGAGATTTATGGTAGGTGTTGGGAGATAGCAACCCCCATCCCTCAAACTCAAAAGGTTTGAATTAAAATAACATTTCAAACAAAACTTAGATAGTGGGAGATAGCAACCCCCATCCATCCTTCGAACTCAAAGGGTTACATTTCAAACATGTTGAAACTCATTGTTATATACCTTAACTTGGATCTCATCGTTTTATATGCATCGTGGTCCTATTTTTTCATACCGTAATGATGTATATTTGATTAGAAGAGATGATAAAAAGATAATTTTGTGATGAAATATGAATGAGCCCATCAATATTTTAAGGCAAGACCATGTGGGAATGGGTACGTTCACGGGTAAATGAATGCAATGTGTTTAGAAACTCAAAATACGTGGTGCAGGAGACAAGCTCCTAATTAAATATAAAATAAAATATACGTCGGTTAGAAAGGCCATCTGCCTTCTTCTTCCCTTTTTTTTTTTGGGTCTTGTAGTGGGGCTCGTTTTGCCCATTTGGTGGTGGCTTTGATCCACATGCATCAAATGCGGTTTTAATTTTTATGAAGTAATGTTCTTCGTATTGTATTTTTATTTTTTAAAACAAAAGGCAAGAGAATATTTTTTTCACTGATTTTTTAATTATCTTTTATTGATTTTTGATGGCCTATGAATTTACTTGTCTTGATGATAGGATGGAGAAAACTTATCAGTGTTAATACCTTATTTATAAAATCGTTTTAAAAGAATTTTAAAATCAAATAGATTTTTGATACCTTTATTTTTTTATATTTATTTTTTCAAATTATTATAAAAGTAAGGTGATGTTTGTTTTTTGATTGAATAGAAAAAGACAAAATATTTGATTTTTATTATTCAGTTAAAAGTAATTCATTACATAATAAAACTGAACTTATTGATTATAAATTCACTTTACTTATATTGATTAATATCAACAAAGTGGTTTTAGTTGAATAAAAAAAAAATTAAATATTTTAATTTTTTCTATTTAATAAAAAAATAAACACTACCTAAATATATATGGATGAATAAATATCACTTTCAAAATTGTTTTTTAAAGTTTAAGTTAAAAAAATTAATATTAATATGAAATTAAATTTAGGTTCAGTCTTATTAAAAAACTAAGGATAAATAATTTTTTAAATTATGGAATAATTTATTTTTATTCTAGTGAAACTAAAATTCCCTAGGGATGTATATTGATGTTAATTAGGACCATTGTTCTTTGAAGTGGAAGTTGACAATGCTGAATACGGTATGCAGGCTGCACGTCCCCGTCCTCATTTAATGCTCGGGAACCCATTCTCTTCTCCCTCTATCTCTCACTTCCACTCTGCTCTTAATTGGTATATGCCCGTGATTATAGGCCCCATGAAAGCGGGTTTAACCCACTGTCAGAAGTCCAATAAATGCTGCAATAGTAATTTCTGTGCCGCGGAGGCTTAAAGTTAAGGAAACTTGTGATTTGGGTCTCCCATTTGCAAATAATATGGTTTTCTTGGAAAATGCGGCTGTCTTCTTGGATCTCTTCTTTACCTAACACAACCCACCTGTACTCCACACTTCACGGCACCTGCTTTTCGTAGAAGAAGTACAACAGATTCGATAAACCGCACGTCGACATATGTAGTAAGAGGCCACGTGTATTGTTGCCATTATGCCACCTATTATGATTGCGTTTGAAAAGCTCTTCATCCCCCGGCTATAAAGGGCTTTTTACAAAAGTACATCATATTTTAAAAATATTTATTAAAATAATGTTACCCCCAAACTATTTCTAGAACTACCGCAATTCTCTCCAAACTATTTTAGAACTATGATCGTTTGGTGTGAGTGGGATTCTACTTCGTGCTTTACAATAAATTCAATTTCAGCATCATAAATATATAATTTATAAATTATTAAATTTAAAATAATTATAAAAATAAAAATAATAATTTATATAATATTTAAAAATTAAAATTTTATTTAAAAATCATTAAATTAGTCTCATATTCTTCTCTAATCATGAAAAAAAATACTCACTTACCTAATTAAAAAGAAAAAAAAAAGGCCAAAACATGGAATGTGGGTTTTTAATTTTTTTTTAATTATTCATTTGTTAAAAAAAAAAAGAATATTTAGAAATTCTTAAATTTATTCTAATAAACTACAATTTTATTTTTATTTAATTTTTAATAAATGCTAATTGCCAAATGCGTCCTTCATATTTTATTTAAACCGTTAATAGGATAAAAGAGGAAGGGCAAAGTCGGACAAGAGTTCCCAGCTTCTCACTCTCACTCTCACTGTCCACTGCTCTCTCGTCTTCTTCCTCCTCCCCATTTCTTCTTCCTTCTTCTTTCATGGCTTCTCAATTCTCTAGATTAAAAGCTCCTCGCCAGATAGTCATATGAGAATTAGGTTGATGGAGTTATGAAATTCAATATTGTGACGCCTTTCCTTTCCCTGCATTTTCTCAACTGCCAAACAAACCATAAGAAAAGATTATGCAATCATGAATCAACCAAGAAAAAGTGATGCTTATGCCACAGTGAATCAATCAAGAACATTATCCCAAGGCATTGATTTTCTCTCCAAATAGAAAACACATCCATCTCATACGGACTATGTTCTCAATAACATAAAAATTCTTCATCTACAATATGACAAAGGACCAAATAGACTATCAAATAAAGATACAACACAGATTCTTAACACTAGAAAGTTTCACATGCAACTTTGTAGCATGTTCTCTACTAAACAGATACCAACGATACAACCATACTCTTGATGCTCTAAGAGTCGTGGTTACCTGAATCTAACATCTAGATGCATGAAACAGATGAATGCCTAACTCTAAGAATTACTCATAAACTGCCTCTTAACTAACTCCACCTATTAAAGCACATCAATGTTAGATTTCATAACCTTTAAAACTAATTTGATTACTGGAACCATTAGAGTTTAGGCAAGAGGTCCCTAAGGTGTTTCAGACATTCAAGAAACAAAGTTGTGAAGACCAAGGCATCCCCTTCCATGCAAATAACTATTTTATATCAAACTCCTTGTATCATTCAACTCACAAACCAACTTAGGAAAGTATTCTCTGAACAATTTGGAGTTACAAACAACTTGGAAAGTATTCTCTCAACCAATAATTTGTATGTTTCAGCATTAGATTAATTTATTGTGTGGCAAATAAGAAGAGGCAATTTTCATATGTTCCATCCATGAAGATCACTAGCTTATAGTAGAGGAAATTCTGATATCAATTTTTGTCCAAAGTATGTGATCTTGACCTATGATTCCACAATCTACTAAGCATTTTTAGCAAAAGATCACCAAGACTCTATTTGTGTGGTGGATTAATGTCAAACCTAAATAAAAGACCTACAGGTTAAACTGAGATGTGTTTCCAGCAACTGTCTTTTCCATTCAAACCTCTAGAAAACAACCGCATTCAGGTCTTTTGATTTGTATTCATGTTTATTGCTGTTTTTGGTAGCCAAGTAAAATCTATAAGTCAATGCATGTGCAATACCATGTTTTTAACAGCCAAGTAACAAAAATCCAAATTGGAATCGATTTGTCAATAATTGAAATGCCATGATGACCAATCTAAAAATTATCCATAATAGACACTTAAATAGAAAAGTTAAGCATTAAAGAATATTAGATATGTTTGCTCTTAAGACAGTATGAACCTGAAATCTATCTATATTCCTGGCTAGCTTCCAAAATTTTCTGAATTGCTTCAACTCGTTCAGAGCTCTCTACTTTTCTAAGATCAATCATAACAATATTTTTGCAAGTAAGAACAACGAGCTTCCAAGGTCTTTGTCCTGGTGGAAAAACAGAAATTTCAAGCAAGGATTGGGCATTAATAGACCAGCTTGAAACAAGTGCTTCTATCTTCTTAATGTCAATCTTAAGATCATGCACAACACAGATTTATACACAGATTTATATGGTGTTTATGTTTGGAAGATAGTTTATTATTATCAGCCAACCACAAGTTCTACAATTTTTGTAACACTTGAAGAAAAATAATGCATATTCCCTTTCACAACTTTATGCTTCACCATTTTCTTCTGATACTAGAGAGAAAAATGAAATTATATTCCCTTTCCAAACCTTATACTTTTACTAAGTCCTCAAGCTAGATATTAACAGAAGAAAAATAAAGTATATATTCCCTTTCAAAACCTTTGGCTTCTCTTCTTCAGACACTACTTTCCTTATCTTAGCCATTGTTGTGCTAAGTATTATGGCCACAACATATATGCAAAAGAAACACATATATAAATATGCAGAAGCTACTTTACGAACAGATTAGAAAAAACGAAAGAAAAAGAAACAGAGCAACCTATTCAAATTTGATGGAACTTATAGGTGTTAATATCTCATTTATAAGATTGTTTTAAAAGAATTTTAAAATCAAATAGATTTTGATTCCTTTATCTTTTATTTTTTTCTTTTTCAAATTATAATAAGATTAAGAGGGTGTTTATTTTTTTTACTTTTTGCTTAAAGTAATTTGTTTTTCTATTTTTTTATGTCTTATTATAAATTTTTTATTAAATAAAAAAAGTCAAAATATATAACTTTTTTTAAATAAAAAAAATAACATATTGATTTTTTTTTTTTTACTTTTAATATTTAATAAAAATAAAATACTACAAAAACAAACAATCTAATATTTAACACTATTAAATATTAAGGTTTTATTTAAAATTAAGTAAAAAAATAAACACCACCAGTTTGAATTTGACTTTTTATGTGGCCTTAATCACAACTTATCCCACTAACCAAATTTGATAAGTCAATATTCAAACCTAACATTATCGTGGAAAAAGCAAGAACAAGCAGAAAAAGAAAAGGTCAATTATCAAGATTCTGTATTGTATTTTCTATTTCATTCGTCAGGGTTATGACTTGGGTTATACCCTTCACTAAAAATTAGAATACTTGAGCTAAATGCCATTTTGGGACCTGTCATTTTGATGCATGATTGAGGTGAGGTGGGACCATGTTGAACGTGTTCATCTCTAGAGCATATATAACTTAAAAATGCCGGCGTTGTTCAAGACCTAAAAACTACATAAGCAAATGGTTTAAATTTATTACAAATGTTACTTTTTATAAATTTATTATTTATTTTTAAATTTTTTATTAAATTAAAAATATCAAAATATTAAACTTTTTTAACCCTAAAAGTAATATGAAAGATTTTTCTTTTTTTCTTTTTTCTTTTTTACTTCTTAGCACCTAATCGAAATAAAATATTAAATCAATTATGGAAGTCTGGTTCATCTTTTGATATAATAAAAAAAATATTTTTATTTTGTTGGTGATTTTTTTTAATATAGGATTTTTCATGTAAATGTGTGTTCTTATTTTATTTTATTTTATCGCCTCTTCTTGTTATTGTGTATCATAAACAAATAAACTAACTATATGAGAATGAGAAAATAATAAAAAGGAAAGAAATAAAGAAATAAAGGGGAACATAGCACAAGTTCGTTTTGGACTGGTTCGAGACGCCGTGGCTGGAGACGGTGAGCCGTGAAGGTGGTTAGGTAGGGAGACGGTAAACCCTAGGTCATATACCTTACTCGAAAGCTAAATCATCAAACAATGAAAACAAATAAGAGAACTACGTGGGAAAATAAAATTAGGAAAAAAAAATAATAGAGAGGAAAAAATTCTAGAAGTACTAGTTTTGGTCTGGTTCGAGACGCCGCTACTGCATGAGTTGCTGGTGAGCTTTGAGCTGGGCTGATGGTGGGCGGCTCGGGGAGGAGGGCCATGACGCTTAGGAAGGCGTCGTACGGAAGATGGTGCTCTGTTGGAGGGCGAAGTTGGTGGTGGGTGGCGTGGTAGTAAATAGCAATAGCGGGTGGGGAAGTACGTAGTGGATATGAAAAAGAATAATAGCAAATTGGGTATGCTGGTAGGGATGTGGACCATGCATGGTTAAAGGTCAGAATGGTGTCTGATCCTGATTCATCTTTAGATACCCAGAAGAAATTGGGCGGAAAGAAAAGGATAGGAGAAGCAAATTCATGGTCATTACCAAATATGCTATTGCTGATCCTACGCAAAGGTATCACATCACATGTGGGGACAAGCATGCTTTCCAAATGCATGCATATAACATTGGGCAATTGATGTCTAAAGCGAGTGACTCTCTTTCTCTCTCTCTCTCTCTCTAATTTGATAGTGATTTTGAAACATGAGTACATAACACAATATATATATATATATATATATATATATATATATATATATATATATATATATATATATATATATATATATAATGTAGTTTTAATTTTCTAGTTATAATTGTATTTTTATTTTTAAAGACAAAAAGGAAAAGAAGGTTTTTTTCAATGATTTGGTAATGATCTTTTAGGCTATATGTTTGGTTTCCAGAAAATTTGAAGGAAAATGCAAGGGAAAGAAAATACAAAGGAAAAGTAGAAGGAAAATAAAAAAATAGATTAAAAGTTGATAAATTATTTTTTTTGTTACTTCAAACTCATTTTATTTATTTTAACTCATTAATATAAAGATTAAATAATTTAAAAATATATAAGCTTTTAATTAGTTTTAATTATATTTGATTTTCTTTGATATTTTTCATATGACAACCAAACATGAAAAAATCATTTTCCTTTGCATTTTTTTTCTTTCCTTAGTATTTTCCGGGAACCAAACATAACCTTACTGATTTTTATGGTCTATGGATTTACTTGTCTTGATAATAGGATGGAGACGACTCATTTAAGTGTTATACTTAAAAGAGATGTCATGATCTCACAGCAAATTAATTTGACTCCAAGGTTGAATATGTGATTGCGGGATAATACTTAAAAGAGTTGAATCACTTACTTGGGACAGTTGTTACAACTTCCATAAAACCATTCAAATGGTGGAGTTGTAGTTAAATCAACAAGATTGGAGATGATGTTCGGAGGATTTGGTATACACGTCAAATACATGTGGGGCTCATTATACACGCATTAGAGACTTTCAAAATTGTTTTAAAATGTTATAATTTTTTTAAAACGAGCAAACTTTTAATACCCATTACGTCAAATTTTTTTAAGTTTATTTTCAAAAACTATTTTTAAGTTAAAGAACAAAAAATAATTTTTTTAGTCTCTTATAAAAATAAGGGTGTTTAATAGATTATTTTTTAAAATAAAAAATAAAAAATTTATTGGAATAAGTTGTTTTTTTAATTTATAAAAAAATTGATTTGATTTTATAAAAATATTACAAATTCAATTTATATAATATAAATTAAATTTAATTAAAGTCTTATTTAAAATAAAAATAGCTTTATAATTATAAATAAATTAAAAAATAAATAATTTTTAGTAAAACATTTTAGTATATGCTAGAAACTTAATAATATTAACATCTTAATTTTGGAGGCCGATGGTGGTGCACGTCGAAAAGGTAGCATGGTTATTAAGGTGGTGTTTGTTTTTTTACTTAATTCTAAATAGAGCTTTAATACTTAATAGTATTAAATATTAGATTGTTTGTTTTTATAATATTTTATTTCTATTAAGTATTAAAAAGTAAAAAAAATCAATATATTATTTTTTCTATTTAGAAAAAGTTATATATTTTGACTTTTTCTATTTAGTAAAAAGTTTATAATAAGTCATAAAAAAATAGAAAAATACACCATCTAAATTATGAAAACAAATTATTTTAAGTAAAAAACCAGAAAAATAAACACCACCGAAATAAGTGGGACAATGGTGGATGAAAATGAGTAGCAAACTGGGGTCCGATGTGGGGCAGATGCATGGCTAAAGTCAAAAAGGGTGTGCGATTAATTTTTCCCAGGAGAAAAAATAAAATAAGAGGAGAAAATTCATGATCATGTCAGCAAACATGCTCCCTACGCAATTCATATCACATCGGACTATACACGTTTAAAGCAATTGAGTTTCTTTTGATCAATTTTGGAGACAACTTTTGTCACTGGAGTTTGGGAAGCATATAGAATGCTAAAGCTGTGTCAAAGATAGCTACAAACATTGTGATAAACTCATTTAAATGGTACAGTTATAGTCAAAGAAAATTGGAGTAATTGATACTCATTTATCTATATGAAACCCCAGAAATGAACCATTATTTTATATAGAAATGGGTCTAATCCCGGCCTCAACATAATGCAAAACACAAGGAGAAGATGATGTCTTAATTTTAAGACAGCCATAAAACACTCAGACAAGGGCAAGGTCTCGGCGGAAAGACTCAATAATCTCATCATCCATAAAAAGTTCTGGCCAGGCTTCAAAGGTGGTTGAAGTGGAGAGCGGGTTGGAGATTTCTTCAGTTAGGGCGATGTTGTTAATTTTCCATTTGATTGGTCATGGAGATGGTTGAAACCATTAATAGTTGTGTTAATTTGTGATCAACCTTATTGAGAAATTTTCTCACTGGAGATGGGGCCCACCAAGAGTTGTAGAAGCAAAGTTCTTGGAAAATATTGCTACAAGCATTTGAACTAAACCCTCATCTAAATGGTGGAGGTACCAAAAGGGAAATTTTGAAATTTTGAAATATAAACGATTTGTTCTAATCAAGGACATGAATTTTGGTCATGATCAGTTTGAGGAGGCAATTAAACTGAAGCAACCCACAAGGTTTAGGTTTATAATGGGGGCATGTGTAGTGTAGTGTACTATGCTTTCTCTCAATCTTTGCTTTCTCATTAGCAGAAGTGAAGTGACAAGTCAAGGTCACCCAATTAATTATGCTGTAATTGTCATGATCTACTAGCAAATTAACCTAACGCCAAGGTTGAATTATCTGATTGCAGGACAATACTTAAAAGAGTTGAACCATGACTCACTTAGGACAGTTGTTATAAGTTGCATAAAATCATTCAAATGGTACTGGTGTCAACAGTTAATACACGAGGGGCTGAATCCTCGCTATCTCTATGAAAGCAACCTAGAAATGAACCATTATTTTGTGTAGGAAAGGGACCGAGTACCCCTCAACATAACACAAAACACAGGTTTATTATAAGGTTCATGACCATGGAGAAGATGATAAACCCATTTAAATGTTGGAGTTAACCGTTAAAATTAAGAAAATTGAAGTTGATGCAGTAGATGATGAGAAGATTTAGCATACAAATCAATACTGATCAGCACAATCATCATCTGTGTAGATCAAAAGGGTCTGACTATCCCTCAACATAACACAAAACACAGGCCTATTGTACGATTGATGACCATGGAGAAGATGATGCTTAATTGGCTGAAAACGTAAAACAATCTATAAAGGTGTGTGAGTGTGGAAGAGAGCTACAAACATGAGAGATCATCGTCATCATCAACATGAGCCCAATACCCACTATCTCTACCAAACCAATCTAGATCCTTGGCCGTTCACGATCAATCCGAGCTCTAAAACTAAAGATTGCATCTGAAACCTAATTTTCTTTTTTAAAATGGACTCTTAAAACCATTAAATAAATGAGATAAATTACCAATTTAAGATTTGATTTTTTAACTCTTTCTACTCCCCATAACTTTGTTATGACACAGGTAATGATTGGAAAGACGAGGATAATTAATGATAAAAAATTATCAAGAATCACTAGTATTGGATAATAACTTATCGTATCATTCCTTAAACTAACTCATAAGAACAGGGTAAAAACAAAATTGATAAATTGTAGTTCAACCAATAATTAATCTTATTGTTATAACAATTTACCCATTGTAACTATAACTTTAGGTTTTCATGCTTTAAACCACAAGTTGACTTTTTAGCCTCTCATGGGGGTCATGGCACATTTACAATCCATAATAGGGTAAAAATCCATTGAATTAGAAGAAACTAAAAGCAATATATGCAACAAAGAAGAAAAGAAACTATTAAACCAAAGTTCTTGTCTTCTTCCCCACAAAATTATCAAACTCTTGGAAAATGATCCCTAAACCCTAGAACTAAGAGAGTTTATATAGTATCATCAATGAACTAATATGTGACACACTTTCATTGACTACTTATTACAAGGAAAAGTCACAAACGATATGAAAAGCTTAAAAAATTAGGAGTTCTAAATGGGTACAATGTATTTCAAATTAGATGAAGGCATTTGAAACTTGTTTCAACGTGTCTCAAGGCTCAAACTTGATCACTAGTAGTTGAGTTCGAAATTTGGGTAAGTCTCAAGTCAATTTTGAACTCATAAGTGGAAGAAGGAGGCTCAATTTGAAATCAAGGGATTGAGTTCGAAATGCACAGTGAATTTTGAACTCAGTACTTCTCTAACCAGTTTACTTTAAATGCACATAACTTCCTCGTTTTAGCTCCAATTTGCACACTATTTGAAGTGTTGGATTTTTTATTTCTAGAACTTTAAAACGATATATAGATTGACCAAAATGAACTTTGGAAATTACCCCAAAATTTGCCTCAAAGTTAGAGTACATGTTGCCACTAGATTTTAAGTTCCAAATTTTCATGCAACTTGATGAATTTGCTTTATGTCTCATTATCCATGTCTGTTTGCCTTCTTTCGTACTCCATGATAGTCATTCCTCATCTCCCAAACTCATGATATCTTCAACTTGCCCTTTCTCATAGTTCATGAGTCCTAACTTAAAAGATTAATTTATATTTTGATTAAAGATAATTATCCAATAATAATGTATATAATATCTATTCTACAACTATGTTCATATGTAGGGAGAAAAATTATGTTATAGTTAAGAGAAATGTTAGCAAAAGAACACTTCTTTTATTAAAAGATCTTACCATATATATATATATATATATATATAAAGCAAGCAAAGCTAAACATTTTATTATAGTAAGAAATTTGATTAAATCTTTAAATTATTTTCCTTTTAGAAGCTTGTTACGTCAAAGAAGAAGAAAGACATTTTTTTTATAGATATTATTATAGAGATATTTTATCCTATTATTATTATTTATTTCCATTTCGAGTTTTTTTTCTTTAGCAAAGCTATTTAATTATTTTATATATTAAAGTTTTCTTCATTTCTTTCATATCTTCTCCCTCAAAGTGTCCAAGGAGTTCTATTTCAGAGCATCATGGTTGAAAAAGCAATCAGGATTTAAATTTTTTTCTTCACTACAATTTTTTTGTACAGAATTTTTCCATTTAATATTTCTTTTTTTTTTTTTAAATAATGATATTCATAATTTTTTTTTAAAAAAATTAATCCTATTAAATACATGAATGAATAGAAGATAATCTTAAAGCTATGTTATGCTTTCTTTTTTTTCTTAAATTTTAATGTTATTTTATTTCTGTGTTTTTTTTCTTTTTTTTGCAATAGCAATTTAATTATTATTTCATTTGTTTTGTTACAGGTTACAAGCGAAAAAAATTTGCTGAAAACTTTTTAATTCTTATTTATGCATAACCATTCTTGAAAAACATGTACAAGAAATTTGAAAATAAATCCAATAAAATACATTTTCTTACTTTTTGGGACAATCATGAATCACCAATAGAGAATACTTCTTCAAGGTCATTGAAGGTTTATACAAAACTTTCAATGGTGGTATATAATTATAGTTAAAGTTTAGTTTGACATATAAATTTTCATACTTCTAGTATAGCTGGTGGTAAAGTAGCCAATTACCTGAAAACGGGGGCCCCCACTAGATTTGCTAGATACTATATTTTTGGCAAAATTTTAGGGGGGCCAACTGGATTTGGGAGATACTATATATTTGGCAAAGTTTCAAGTCGACCAATTGGATTTGGGAGATAAGTTTACGCCCATGGACTTGGGAGTGTGTTATAAATAATATAATTATATAACACACTTAGGTGTGTTATAAACAGTTGTATTGAGGTGCGGTGAGAGGTTTGAGGTGGAGAAACAATTCTGAGTGATTGAACTCTGGCATGCAAATTATAATAACTAATTGCTAAGAGATAAATTCTAAGTGAGCTAGTCAACTATCCTGTTCATTATTATTCAAAAAAGAAAAAAAAAAAAAAGAGAGAAAGAAAGAAAAGATCTTACTCTTAGTGTAGAAAAACACGACCATGTACTGTTGCCTTGACTTAAAGGTGATGGAAACACTGAACCATGTCCATGGGCGTCAGCTTATCTCCCAAATCTAACCTAAAATCCATGCCCTTAGAACAAAGAACGTTGCCTCTACAACTCTTTGGGATCCAATGAGATCGATGGCTACAGTTTATCTCCTGAAACTGGTCAACTGAAGGCAACTCTTAAAATTAATAATCTTTGGAAGTTCATCCCCCTCCATCTCTCTCTCCCTCCAATTTGGTGGTGATTTTGACCCACATGCACTATAACACAATATACAAATGTGGTTTTAATTTTTATAAATATTCTTGATAGTTCTAATTGTATTTTTATTTTTAAGAACAAAAAGGAAAAGAACAATTTTTTTTCAATGATATGGTAATAATCTTCTACTGATTTTCGTCATGATCTTACTGCAAATTAAGTCAACTCCAAGGTTGAATTATATGATTGCAGGATAATACTTAAAAGAGTTGAATCACTTACTTGGATAAAACCATTCATACGGTGCAGTTGTAGTTAAATTAACAAGATTGGAGATGATGATCAGAGGAACTGGTATACACATCAAATACATGTGGGGCTCATTATACAAGCATTAGAGACCTAGAAATGAACCATTATTATTGTGTAGAAAGGGGACTAAAGTACCCCTCAATATAACCATGGAGAAGATGAAGTTGATGCGATTTAGCGTACAAATCAAAGACTCATCATAGCCCAATACATACTAATTATCTATACGAACCCAATCTAGAAATGAAGCATTATTTTGTGTTGGAAAGGGTCTAAGTACACTTAATTTATTATATTATATGATCCATCAGCATGGAGGAGATCGATGTTGGCATGCGTGTAGATCGATCTCATCATCCATAAGAAATTCTCCCCATGAACAGTAACTATTCTCATTATCCATAAGACTGTCTAGCCAGGCTTCAAAGGCAATTTCTTGGTCAACTGGGGTAACCTCAAGAATCTCCACTGCTTGATCGGCCTTGGAGGGCTCCAGTGAGGCTGAAACCGGCGCAGGAATAGTAGCAGGCCCAAAACCGATCCCATCTGGGTTCCTGGGACAAACTTGTGGGTCCTCCATAGTTTGCTGGTAATTGAAACTGGGTGTTTGAGGAGGAAGAGAAGGGGAAGTGAGAAGCTCCTCATCTGTTGGATGGAAGCGATGTCCATGCCGAGGATTCCATGCAAAGATGGCATCTGAGTGCAACTTGCGGACTTCATCCCTGGGATCATTCAAAGCACAAGTCAACAAATCAGCAGTGTCAAGAAGCTGGTGACATGGTGTCTGAGTGACAAGGCTCGGAGTCTCCTTTTTTGAAAGCTTCTTCTTCAGATGGTTATTCCAGAAATTCTTGATCCCAGTATCCGTTCTCCCTGGCAGATGCTTTGCAATAGTTGCCCACCTGAAAAGCCAACACAAGTTCGATTAAGTACCCTAAACCCTAATAGCTAGAAAAAAGATGAACAAAATGAGGATGACTCTGATTACTTATTGCCATGCTGCTTTTGGAGTTCGATAATGGTGGCTTCTTCCTCTTCATAGAAGGGCTTTTGGTTGATACTAGGCTTCAGTTTGCTGTTCCACCTTAGCCTACAACTCTTCGGACTCCTGCTCAGCCCTGCACGCGTTGGGACATTTTTCCAGGAGCTAGTCTCACCATGTCTCTCCATATATTCAGCAAGTCTCTTGTTTTCATCCGGTGACCATCGAACTCTCTCCTGACCTTTCTGCTTCTGTGCTCTTCCCCTCATCGAAATTTCCCTGCAAATTAAGCTGGAAGAAAACCCCGTAAATTTTCCACGCTGAACATTACAAACAAATCAATAAAGAATCATTGAAATTTGAGACCTTGAAGATATAAGCGGGCACATGACATTGCTATAACACAAACTTGTTCTTTATAGTGGGGGGATTTCTGATGTGGTTCTGCAATACCCAAAAACCACGGGAGATAAACTGGAGGATGGTGGGAGATAAAACTGATGTAGACGATTGTTGCCCCACACTCGATGTAGGACACTGAGAAACAAACTGATGTAGTGGGGAGATAAACTAAATAAACTGGTGTAGGGGGGAGATAAACTGATGTAGACGATGGTTCCTCGAAAGTTGACCCATATGTTATCATCTATGATTTCATTATTATGTACTTTAGTCAATTTATTTCAAACTTATTCTCATTTATTTCATTAACTTAAACATCCAAATGATTAAGCAAACGTTAACTAATCTTTTGTCATCTTAACCACCCTGGAAATACTCTACATTTCTTCAAAACTTCACCTTTTTACTTTAATTTTCTTACGACACTTACGCATTTTCCTATTTTCACTATTAGTCCTATGCTCTCAAAAGTCCTCTTCAAGTGAGTTTTGATCTATTTTTCTAGGTCAAGGTGCATTAAACCATCTAGAATAACTCCAGCAATCAAAAATCCTATAAATTCCCCATGAAATGCCGTAATCGTTTTAACACTATGATTGCTTCAAGTTTCAAAGAAGTGTACAAATAACAACGGGAGTTTCAGAAATTGGAATTGAAGATAGAACTTAGAAGAGGATGATCTTCTTGCTGGCCAAACATGGGTTTTACATATTGGCTGCGTGCTGTGTGTCTCAGTCCTTGATTAATTTGTATAGGGAGAAAGGGATGTGTGCGTCTTCTGTCCTTGATCATTTGTAAAGGGAGATTACTAGAGATTTAATAGGGTCAGAAGACTTCGTAAAAAAATTCCAAGGCAGATAACGGGGGATAGCAACCGCCCAAGAAAGGATCGATCCTTTCTAGGTCGTATTTTTGTGGTGGAATGGATGTTTTATACCAATTCAATACCTTACAGATTTTTGGGAAAACTATATTGTCATGTTCCTAGATTGATGTTATTAGAAGGAAGAATCATTAACAAGACTAATAGCTTTATAATGGTTTTGATTGTTTAAATCAATCACTTGAGACTTATTTTAATTTATGTGATATTTATTAAACTTTCTTGGAGAGAAGATAAAAAATTAACTGAAAGGGGGTTTGTCATGTTCTATATAAAAATCATGAGTTCTTTTTTACTTAAGCGTTTCATTTTAAGAGCTCCTTGGCTGGGACGGGAGATAAACTGTACCAACAGCCCAGGCTTTTGTAGTGGAACTCGCCCTCACGGCCTTCTGTCGACCTGGCCGGTCTTTAGAATATATTTAATCAATGTAATAATTTTTTACTTACGCATTTTTGGAAGAGTTCATTGGTTGGGATGGGAGATAAGCTGCACCAACCGCCCAGACCAAGATGCAAGATAAGCTGTACCAACATGGTCACAACTGTGCTCAGCTTTACCGTACAACAGTGCTCATTGGTTGTGTTAGATTAGTTTCATCGATGAGATGCCTGTGGGCCCTTTCTCAAGAACATGTGGGAGCTAAACTGATGTAGTGCTAGAGTATCCAACTGGGAGATAAACTGATGTAGGACCTGGGAGATTCAAACTCTCCCAAACAACCCTAGACCAAGATGTGAACATAAATACGAATTAACACACAAGTTCCATCATTTTATATTTTGATCTTATTTATTTATATTATGATTAATTATAATTATATCATTATTCAATAATGCAGCATTTTAAAAGATTTTAAAATTCACCAGGTATATACTCATTCGGCATCTTATAGATTTTTCCTAATTATATTATTGTGTTCCTAGATTGATGTTACTGGAAAATCATTAGCTCTAGAATGGTTTTGATTGTTGCAAAGTAATTTAATTGTTTAAATCAATCACTTGAGACTTATTTTAATTTATGTGATATTTATTAAATTTTCTTGGAGGGAAGATAAAAAATTAACTGAAAGGGGGTTTGTCATGTTCTATATAAAAATCATGAGTTCTTTTTGCCTTAGGCATTTCTTTTTCAGAGCTCCTTGTCTGGGACGGGAGATAAACTGTACCAACAACCCAGGCTTTTGTAGCTTAACGGATGTTTTTTTACAGTGATTCAAAAAACTCACCTTCACGGCCTTCTGTCGACGTGGCCGTGACCAAGATGGGAGATAAGCTGCGCCAACCGTCGAGACCAAGATGGGAGATAAACTGATTGGGTATCTCCCTGGAGAAGACAGCAAGTGCGGTGGATAGAATAAGGGGATCGAACAAGTTGATCAAGGTGATTGAGTTAGGGTACAATTCAAGACAATGTACAAATGTTCTCAAATTATGTTTTTAGTTTTTATAAATATTCTTGACACTTCTAATTATGTTTTTATATTTTAGAAACAAAAAAAAAAAAGAAAAATTCAATGATTTTTCAACATTCTTTTACTGATCTTTGGTGGTAAGATTTGGACTGGAAGAATAGGATGGTGATATGTTATTAGTGTTGATTTCTCATTTAAAATTGTTTTTAAAAAAGATTCAAAATCAAATCAATTTCCATACCTTTACCTTTTAAATTTTCTTTCAAATTATAAAATGATAATAATAATAATAACAAACACCGGCTTTCACAATTGTTTTAAAATGTTAAGGTTTTTTTTTTTCTTTTCTTTTTTTTTTCTTTTTTAGTTTAAAAACAAATACTCAATTGAACAAACATTTAATTTTTCTCCATTTTTTATATATTTTTAAAATAATAATCTCAAGTTTTTTAAAAAAAATATTTTTCCCAATTTGACATAAAATATTAACCAAATAGAAATTAAATTTGAAATAAAGTCCTTCATATATCTATATCACTGATGAACTAACAATTTTTTTTTTTTAATTGTGACTCATATTCATAGGAATATCTTTCATTATATCCACAACAAAGATGGATGACTTACATAATGGTTTTTATTTTTCCTACTATTTTCTTTTCTTTTAATTTTTCTCTCTTTTTTTTTTTTTTTATTTATTTATTGATATTTCATCTCTAATACTAATTTAGGCTTTGGTTATAATAGCTTTCTTCTTCTTCTTTTTTTCCTCCCAAATAGAAATTTTAGTAAAATTCAAAGTCATAATTTTCAAAGGATGATACAAATATTTTAAAATTTTCATTAAACATAAAATAACTTCTTATATAAGATAAAATAAAGCTTTTATAAAAAAATTACTTTTTTTTTTTTGCTTCCATATTCAGTTTTTTTTTTTTTTAAAAAAAAAATCATAACCTTTTCTAATACAAATAATTAAATAAATATAGAAACTCTTTTAAACTTAAAAAAAGAGCTTTCCACTTATAAAAGATGGATGACTTAAAAATCTTTTTACAAAAAGAATCTCGTCTTTTTAACCAATATGCAAATATCATATGATAGAAAACTAACATAAACAAAGCCTAAATTAGTATTAGAGATGAAATATATAAAAAGAAACAAAAACTGAAAGAAAAGAAAATAGTAGGGAAGAATTGAAAGAAAATAAAATTTCAGGTCAAATTCAATCAAATTTACGTATATACTTCCCAAATTTACATTTTTTTTGTTATATAAAGTTATGAAATTTTAAATAAATTTTGTTATTTTTAATTTTCGTTCATTTATATATAAGCCCAAAGAAATTATTAAGAGGTAGTTTTAACGTATTCATTTATAGTCCAAATGATTGGTATTTTTGAGATTAATATAAATTAACATTACTAAATGAAAATTTAACTTTTATCATATGATATCAACTTGTATTTTCCTCGAGGTCACTAACAAAGAGCTTCTAATACGTTTTCAAGAAAAAAGTGGCCATTAGTTGTAAGTAATCAATGATCAATTGAAAAAATACTTGATGTAAAACCTTTGGCTAACGAGTAGTTTACTCAAGCATAAGTGACATTTTGAGAGAGGTGAAATTCAATTCAAGGAAATTAATCCTCCATTTTGATGCATATTTGCATGTATAGTTTCCATTGATGGATATTTAAGTTCGAAGGTTTTTAAGTTTACTTCAATGGATAAGTATGAAAAATGTTGATCTTATAACAAAGCTCATTTTTATCCAAATTACCCCTTTTACAGTTAAAAATGGTAAATTTTGTTGTATGAAGTGATTCTATATTTATCATTATTATTATTGGCTTGGGGAGCATTGGCTTGAGGGTTCTTTTACTATTTTCCTTTGAATATCATAATGCTGATGTGGAACTATTATATAATAATATAATAATCTATTAATGCGAATTTATAAAATTAACCTTTTCAAGTTATGTAATATAATAAAAATGTATTTGATAGTATTTTTATCCGAAATGTTTTTAGTAAAAGTGTTTTTAGGAGAATCACGTATCAAACGTTTTTTCAGAAAACACTATAAGTGATTTTTTAATATTATAAGTGATTTTGTAGATTTTTAAAAATATTTTTTAAATTTTATCAAATACTTTATTCTTTTTCTAAAACACTTTCTTTTTTTATTAAAAATATTTTCTAAAATCTATATACAACCGACTCTAAAATAGTAATAAGTTTTTTCCACGGGCTTTTTTCATTTGCAGGTTAGTAGTAATATGATTCAAGTCTCAAGGGAAATATGGTAAAATAGAAAGAAAAAAAATTGTGTGAATAAAAATTACGTTATGATCCTTTGATTTTGTTTTGTTTTGTTTGTTTTTGTTTTCTTGGAATTTTGAAAATTCGGATGGAAAAAATCTTTTAAGTTGGAAGATGGGAAAGAAATGAAAAATGAGAAGAAAATAAAGTTAGGATTTACGTTGTTTGTGCTGCTTCAAGCGAAAGGGAAGATGAAAAAAAATAGTAGGAAGAAATTTAAAATTTCTTATTTAATTTAAGATAATAAACAATATGAAGACAAATAAAACCATGGTTTTAAAAATCGGACCGGACCGGCTGGTCTGACTGGTTGGACCGCCGGTCGGTCACCGTTCCGATTTGGTCCAGTCATTAGACCGGATGGAGACCGAATTAGAATTGGACAGCTTAAACCGGCGATCCAACCGGTGAACCGGACGAACCGGCCGGTTCTGAGGGAACCAACTAGTTCAAATGATTTTAATTTTAATTTTTTTTAAAAGCATCAAACGACGTCATTTTTGTTGCTTATATAAGAAAATTAAAACCAGCAACCTCTAAGCCTCCAACCCTTCCTCCTCGGGCTGCCGTTAGCCGCGACACCCACAAGACAACAGGCCCCCCGGCAGCCGCGACGCCCACAATAGCCTTGACGGTAACCGCGACCCCCACAGCAGCCCCGCTGTAGCTCACGACGCCCACAGCAGCACCGTCGGTGGCTCGCGATGCCCACAACAGCACCACCGGCAGCTCGCGACGGCCACAGCAGCACCGTCAACAGCTCGCGACACCCACAAGCCACAACAGTCCCGTCGGCAGCCCACCCTCTTCTCTCTTCGCAACCTCCATGGCCCTACTCCTCGTCATTCTCGGTTTGTTTCCACTTTCCATTATACAACTTTGAGGGATTTGATTTTATAATGGTTTGGATTAATTTCTAATAATTAGAGAACTTTGAGAACTTTGAGGAATTTTTTATTATTTAGAGAACTTTGAGAAATTATTAATTATATTGATGGAATGATGGATATTAAAATTAAACAGTTTTCGGACCACCTTATGAATTTTGACATGCTGTTAATGGTAACTTGGAGTCTACTGAGGACGAAGATAAGTTGATTAACTTGGAGTCCACCGAGGATGAAGATAAGCTGATTTGGAAGAAAAAGTCACACAGGAGTTTCATGAGCAAAACTAGACGGAAGAAAATTGAAGATCCTTTGATAGAATTCAATGTTCAAATCAACCAATAAAAGACTCCTTTATTTGTACCCTATTCCAATGGACTAATCAAATACAACTTTTAGAGAACTTTGAAATTGGAGCTTACCTGCCTGGAGCCATGTGTGGAGGGATTTTATAATGGTTTGTATTAATTTCTAATAATTAGAAGTACTTTTCTCTTAAAAATTATACCACATTTTAGGTGATTCTTATCATAGTATTTGATTGATGTTTCTTCTAAAAGAATTTTTTATTATTTAGTATTATCAAAAATATTTTTCTAATTTATATCTAAATATTCATCTTTTTTTTTTTTTTTTTTTATCAAAATGTTATTTTTCTTTTACAAAAAATGATACTAATAAAAACACACAAGTTAAAAATGCATCTATCAAAATCACCACAAGCCCACCAGCTTTGAATTCTTTTCCCAATTAATAAAAAAATAAAAAATAAAAATACACACATGCACATGTAGTTTAAGAATTCTCGGTTTGTTTCCATTACACAATAGTTTGTGCATTATGATATTACATTGCAACTCAACCATAGATTCATGTGCCTAAAATGTGATAATGATTTGATGTTTGATTATCTAAGGAATCATAGGTGAAAAAGTGTATTTTTTTTACTATCATTAATATGTGATATGTGATTGTAAATTGTTGACGACTTGATTATAAATCATTAAATTGTTGATGAATTTCATTCTCTAGATTGATGTGGGATTTTTGTTTCTAATTTGATAGGGAAATAAAAAATGGCATCAAACTTGACTCCATCCTCTGGTCAAGATTCAACTACCCATTCTCAATTAAGTAGAAGTAAGACAGATCCTGCATGGGAGCATGTTTCTGAAGAAAGATATGGAAATGGAAGGAGAGCTCTTATTTGTTTGTATTGTAAAAAGATTACAAAAGGTGGAGGTATTCATAGAATGAAACTACATCTTGCTGAAGTGAAAGGAGATATTGGTCCATGTAAATCGGTTCTACCTAATGTCAGATTTCACATGGAAAATCCTTTGCAAGAGTTTGTGAATGCTAAGAAAGCAACCAAAGAAGCAGATGAATATAGAAATCCTTATGGTCTTAATGTGTCACAATTTGAAGGGGATATGCAGAAGGTGAAGAAGAGGTTCAAGAAATGCAAAGTCCTATGGCAGCTAGTAGTGGAAAAAGGAAAAAATCAATAATGGATAAGTATTTTGCACCAAGAAATACTGAAGGAGCTCAACCTTCCATGAGGAGTGTGCTAGTTGGGAAAGAAGCTACTTGGAGAGCGGATATGGCGGTTGGGAGATTCTTTTATGATGCATGCATTCCTACTAATGCTGTGAATTCCTTCTACTTCAAGCCAATGTTGGATGCTATATCTGCAATTGGTCCTGGATATAAGGGTCCAAATTACTATCAGTTGCGGATTAATCTTTTAAAGGATGCTAAGAAGGAAGTTCAGTTACTTGTGGACTCTTATCGTGCAATTTGGGCAAAAGTTGGGTGTACAATAATGGGTGATGGTTGGATAGATAATAGACAAAGAACACTCATCAACTTCCTTGTGTATTGTCCTTAAGGAATATCATTTGTGAAATCTGTTGATGCTTCGGACATTGTCAAGGATGCAACTAATTTGTTTCAGTTATTTGATGAAGTGATTGAATGGGTGGGTCCACTCAATGTAGTTCATGTAGTGACTGATAATGCAGCAAATTATGTGGCCGCGGGGAGATTGATTTCTCAGAAGCATAAACACATTAATTGGTCACCTTGTGCAGCTCATTGTCTTAATTTGATCTTTAAGGATATTGGTAAGATAGACCATGTTGCTGAACTTGTAAGACGTGCATCAAAGGTGACAATTTTTGTGTATAATCATGTTGCTTTGTTAAGTTGGTTGAGAAAAGGGAAGGATGGACAGAGATTCTGCGACCTGGTGCAACTCGCTTTGCTACTACTTTCATTGCACTCAAGAGTCTTCATGATCATAAACATGACTTGCAAGCTTTGGTGACTAGTAAGTTCTTTGTGGACTCTAGATATTCAAAGGATTATAAAAGCCAAGTTGCAGTTTCCATCATCTTGGATAATAGATTTTGGAATGATTGTTTGATTGTTGTGAATCTTATGTCTCCACTAATGCGTTTATTGCGTATTGTTGATTGTGATGAGAGGCCTTCGATGGGATATGTGTATGAAGGCATGTATAGGGTTCGTTTGGGCATTAAGAAATTGTTTAACTACAACGAAAGACTATACAAGCCTTATACAGAGATCATAAAGCAACGTTGGGATCAACAACTAAAGAAAAGCATTCATTCAGCAACTTATTGGTTGAATCCATGTTTCCAATATGATCAGGAAAACTTTTGTAATAAGCCAAATGTTATTGGAGGTGTCATGGATGTTATTGATCAAAAAGTTCTGAAAGGCAAGCTTGAAACAATGAATGAAATGAGGTTATTTCGTGATCGATTGGGAAGTTTTGGAAGAGACCTTGCTTATTCTTCACGTGAAGTACTTCAACCTGGTAAAATATTATTTTCATTTATTAGTGTGTTTGTTCTTTTTTATTAGTTACCTACTTACTATTTAATATTTTAAACTTGCTAATGTGTTTTATTTTTTTCTTATTTTTAATGTGAAATGGTAACTAGATGAATGGTGGAGGCTACATGGATACAGTGCACCACATTTACAAAAGTTGGCCATTCAAATATTGAGCCAAACCGCATCGTCTTCTGGATGTGAGAGGAATTGGAGTGTCTTTGAACGTATACATACCAAAAGAAGGAATAGATTGGAACATCAAAGGCTTAATGATCTTGTATATGTTCATTACAATTTGTGGCTAAAAAATCGGTATAAATGCTTTCTTAGTTGTTTTGAATTCAAATTCTTTTATTCACAATTATGAATAATTATATGCTTTTTTTTTTTAGGTTTATAACAAGAAAAGAATCTATGATCCCATTGACTATGCATGCATTGATGAGACCGATTTTTGGGTAGTTGATGACGATCAGCCAACAGAGCTAGATGTTGAAGAATTGGAAAATCTTCTATATGAAGAAGGGTCAATTCTAATAAATGAAGTGGAAAGTTCAAGTTCTCACATTGGTTAGTAAAATATTTAAACTTATAAAAGTTCAATAATTATATTTTTTTCTTCAAAAATGATTTCTTGTTGATATATATTCAATATTTTTGTAGATGATGAGGATGGTGGTGACGTGGCTAGAAAAGGGCTTGATGTGGAGAATTTTGGTTTTCCAAATGCTCATTTTCAATCTCCATATTCCAATTTCCCAAATGAATGAAGACATGAATTTTATATTTATTAGTATGCAAAAATCTTCATGAATATTCAAACATTGACATGTTATGTTTTTATTTTGAGTAATTATTTAAGTGTTGTGGACCTATGGTTGACATTTGTATTATTTGTTATGGACAATGTGTTAAGTTAACAACTCTTTGATAATTTGGTTATTATAGGATAGTAATGGTTTGATTATTTGATAAATATTGAGTTTGTTGACATTATGAATGTATAACATCTTATATTGTATTATAAATATCATATATGATAATTGATGACTTCTACAGGTAAAAATTTTGTGACAAAACTCAAGTTACTCAATAAACAAAGTAGATGTTGTCAAAATTTACATAGAATTTATTAATTTGTTAATTTTTTATATTATATAAAATAATAAAATATATATTTATGATGTCACCGGTTCGATAGCGGTTCGACCGGTGGTCCGACCAGTGAATCGTGAACCGGTAACTTTTTCGGTTCAATGACCGGTCCGATTTTTAAAACATTGAATAAAACATGTTGAAAATTATTTAGAAGCTTCTAAATTTTATTTTCTTCAATTTTAACCAAAAATTAAAAAAAAAAAGGTGAAAATTAAGTTGGAAAAAAAAAAAAACACAGTTAAGTGTATATATATATATATATATATATATATATATATATATATATATATATATATATATATATTGAAATTCAAATGACTTCTTATATTCTATTTGTATATGAGAAGCACTTCAAAAACAAAATATGTATCATTGAAGTTAAGATGTTTTATTTAGTTTATCATGAAAAATAAAATAAAAAATCAAATATAATAAAAAATTATTTAAAAACTTATGTATTTTCAAATTCTTTACTTTTTATAAACGAAAAAAAAAAGAAACAAATGAAAAAAAATGTAAAAATTGTAATTAAATTTAGACTTATTTTTTTTCCTTCAACTTTAAGGTTTTACTTTTTCTCAAAATTTCCAAGACTTAAATTCAATAATTTTTTTAAAAAAATTCTTATAAACTTATATCTTTTTTTTTTAATATAGAAAAAGTAGAAAGAAATTTCAATCTTTCGAGTCATAACGGGAGTAACAAGAAAAATCAAATATAATGAAAATTATTTTCACAATGTGTTCCTCATAAATAAAAAAAAATTTAAAACAAATGATGAAAAAATCTTTTTAATTTAAATTTATGAGTAAAAATAAATAAGATGAAAAGAAAATAGGATGAAAATTATTTAGAAACTTATAAAATTTTAATTTCTTCATTTTTAAGGAAAAAAAGGTGAAAAGTAAATTGAAAAAAAATGTAAGAAAAATATTAAGTTTAAATATATTTCTTATTTTCTTTTACCTTCTCCCTTTCTTTCTCTCTTTCTATATATATTATTAGGTTAACGATTCTTCTAATCAAGTTTTGATGATTACAAAATAAGGTTAAGGTTTCTAATAGTTCAAGTCGAGCCAATTATTTTAGGTATTTTTGAAAATTTAAATAAAGTCTAAGCAACTAAAGAAAATTAATAACTTGAGAACTTGAGCTTTTTAAAAATTTAAGAAGATCTATGATTGTTCATAAGTTTGATTCTTGTTGGTGCATTTGAGTTATGAATTTTTTATATACTAAAAATTTCAAAAATAATCTCTCATTAAACTTAAATAGATCACATTTTCTTAAAATTAGATGATTTCATGGTTTTGATGAAACCATAACCCTATTTCTTCTTAAACTTGCTTTAAAGGGTTATTTGAAGTTGAACACATGTTACCGAAAGTTCCCAACCTCGATTTGAGGCATTTATGCACATTATAGTGTAATCAGTTGAGGTAGGGGAACCAATTGAGTCAATTGAGCTTGATTTGTTGAGGTGCTCTTTGTGAACTCTCTTTCATTTAGTAGTGTGTTTGAACTAATTGTTCAACCGGTTGTAGTCCTGAACCCTAATGGCTAGTGAATCGGTCAAACCGATTTCTCAATCGATAAGTTTTTTTTTTTTTTTAGGGTTTTGAGGATCTTGAACTGAAAACATGTAAATTGAAGTATTTATGAACATTTATATATATAAGACTCACTACATTCAAATTGCTAAACCAACTTTTTCTCACATTTAAAGCTCTCACAAATGCATTTATTCTTATCCATCCTAACTTTGCTTGTTATGCTAGGATTGAAGAATTCATTTTATAAGTGGTTTTTAAGTTAGATAGATCACTTGAAGTATTTTTAAAGCTTCATTGGAACCTTGGAATTCGAGAGTGCATATTGAAAACTTGAGGTTCAAGCTTTAAAGCTAGTGAAATTCTCACTCGATTAAGAGTATAGAAAAGTGGACATAAAAACACAAGTGAAATAAAAAATACATATCTAATTCAATTTAATTATTAAATTCATGGAATCTCAACCACACTATAAGAACTATTATCACGAGTCCAAAATGATGATTACATCTCAAATATTTACAACATCATGAGAGAAAGAAAATGGGAAAAAGGAAGTATAGGGTGTGTTTATTGAATATTTTTAAAAGTAATATTTTTATTTTATAGAAAAAGAAAAGAAAAGAAAATATATTTAGAAATCAAAAGACATAAAATAAATTTTTGTTCTTAAAAATAAAACATAGGGTGTTTTCAAAGTAGTTATTTTTAATTTTTTTTTAGGGTTGTTTAAAAAATAATCACATAAATATAACAAAATGATTAAAAATGAAATATTATAAATAAAAGTTTAAAAAGATAAAAAAAAAAAAAAAAAAAAAAAAAGGTGAAAAATATTTTAAGTTTTCAAAGAAACTTTTATTTTACAAAGCATTGGAAAAACATTTTCAATTCTATTCTTAAGAACTATTTTTCATAACTGATTTGGAAATACCCTGTCCTAAAAAGATCTTGTGTGCTCTCAAATGCCTCCGATATTGGGCTCAACCAAACAAGGCCATTGAGAGCCCGAGCCCAAACCCAAATAAAATAAAAATAAAGCCCATCTCCATGCCTCAAATTAGTCCCAGTCCAAACCCAAGATAACAAAAGAAATCGAATAAAAGCCCAGAGCCCATACGAATGGAAACTCAAAGCCCAATCATCTAAATCCCAAATGCAATCATCAAATATCATTTGAGCCCAAAGCCATATGAAAATCAAACTAAGCCCAAAAATAATGCATCTATCCCCTCAATTTTTTATTTTTATTTTTGGAAAAATGGAATGCTTTTGGAATATTGGAGGCTAGACACATGAATACTGAAAATGACCAACGGTGACTGTCAAACTTGACATGCATGTGATGCCACAAAATGAATTCTAGGTCTAATATGCCAAAAAGCATAACATCAAACAATGATTTACCCAACTTATGCTATGAAATATCTTCTTTGAAATAGTAGAAGTTTGAAAGTCGTGGATTATATGATTATCTCCGACATAATAAACTACTCTAAACCCTAAATTCTAAGCTCCAAACATATCTCTAAACCTAAATCAACCTAAGATTTGTTTTTACCTATTACAATGTAAGTTCAGTTTAAAATTTGTCTTGACCCATTCCAATGTAGGTCTACCTGTAGACCCCTATTCATATATGGTTCATAACCTCGTTGTACAATTAATTTAGGCCTTTTACTTGTATATATCCTACAAGAAAATTGAGTATTACTTACCCACTTAAATTTGCTTTTGTATCATATTTACATTGTCGTAAATTTCTAACACACCTACTCCATTGTAAATTGAATTGTTCATCACTTATACATAACTTTTTTCTAACACACCTAATCCATTGTAAATTGAATTGTTCATCACTTATACATAACTTTTTATCGATAGTAATTGCAATAAAAAAATACCTATTGACAAAAATATAATTACAATGGATTTAAACCATTGTAAACATTCAACTAATATATTTTGTCACAAAAACAATTTACCTGTAAATAAATTAATAAACTTTCATTAACAAATTTTTAATAAAAATTATAATTCACTAAAATAGTATTATTATAGTGGATAATAATCAAACATAATTTGTACCAAAAGTAATTCTTTCTTATGAATATGAATTTTTTTTACTATTATGATAAATATGATTTAACAAGTGATAAAAGAATTTCATGATTATTTTTTTAGTTTCACATAATAATTATAGATACAAATTTATAAGAGAACATATATATATATTTATTTATTTATTTATTTATTTATTTATTTTGTACAATAATGTAACTTTTAATTATAATTTATAATAAATTATGATATTTTTATGATTTCTCATCTACTTAATAGTTCTTTATAGAGAGAAATTCGTGAAACACAATCAATACTACATATTCGTAAAATATTTTTAAAATTTTCATAATATTTTTTTTTTTAATTTTTCATATTTTTTTTACCAAATAATATCACTAAATATAACATTTTCTTTTACCTTATCTAATATATGTATTTTTTTTTTTTAAAAAAAATGGACATTTCATTATTGTTTTAAACTTTTCATAATTTTCTATAACCCAATATACTAATATGCACTTATAAGGAAACAAATATTTTTTAATCATAAAATTTTTAGAATTATAAATATTTTAATTTTTTTATGATATGATCATACTAAGCTTCAAAATTTCTTATGATATGAATAGTAGATATTAAAACATCAATAATTTAGATCAAAGTTATTTGTTTTAATAAATACTCAATATTAAAAAAATGTTCTACTTCAAGATACACATCTAATTTTATGAGAGTTGTCTTTTTCACAAATATAAATTAATTTTTGAAAATAAATTAAATAGTAGATATTGAAATATAAATAATTTATATGCAAGTTGTTTTTTAAAAAGGATAACATTTTTTAGAACATAATTTTTTTTTTATATATAAATACTCAATTTTATTAAGGCAATGTTTGGTTCCTGAAAAATATGAGGGAAAAAATAGAGAGAAAAAGTAGAAGGAAAAAAAGGGGAATAAAAAAAAAAAGATTTAAAATCAATAAATTATTTTATATGCTACTTCAAATTCATTTCACTTATTTTTCCTCTTCTATGTAAAGATTAAATAATTTTAAAATGTATAAATTTTTATATAATTTTAATTATATTTGATTTTTTTTTCCTTTTTTTTTATTTATGTTGAAACCAAACAAAATCATTTTCCTTAACATATTTTTTCTTTCCTTAGTATTTTTCGAGAACCAAATATAGCCTAAATATGTTACTTCAAAAGACAACTTCTTTTTAATTTACAATTTTGAAATAATTTTTATTAATTATTTTGATAAAGACATAATTTTTAATAAAGATAAATAACTTGTTTCATTTTACTTCAAGAAAGTACTTTATAAGTGAAAGTTGTTTGTCTAAAACAACTTTACTAAATGACTTTTTTCTTTTTTAAGCGTCTAAATTGTCCTATAATTTTTATTAAGGTAAATGTTACTTTAAAGTTATTAAACCTAATCCTAATCCTAATCTTCCCTATTTATTTTTACCTAGTTTGGGAGATTTACCTATTCGTATTGTTCTTAGGATGTATACGAGCATGGATGTTAATTTTTCATGGATTATTAATTTATTTGATTTTTTTAATTTATTCAATAATATATGATGGAGCATGTTAGTGTCGCCACCCTCGGGCTCCCTCCATCTCCGTCTTCCATGGTTTAACATGCTACCCATGGCTTTTTAAGGCTCCCCAGCATAGGTACGTTGGTATCTTTGTCCTTTATGGTAATTATTTTAGATTGTGGGCTTGTTCGTGGGCTACATGTTTGGCTTGGTTAATTTGATCTAGGGCTTGAATATTGGATTTGGATCCATTATTTCGTATATTTTCGCACTATGCCTTATCATGTTATTGTCCATTCTTTTACATTGTGTCTTATTCATTTATCATGTGCTAATCATTTAATTAATTGAATGCAAAAAAATTTTCCACTTACTCATTAGAGACCATAACTATACAGACTTAAAAAAGTCTTATGACTTATTACTATACATTCTCATAACTTGACTACTAAACCTATTCCTGGTTCACATGCTAGTCTTTTCCAAAGGTTTTTTTTTATAACTTTATTTCCCATTTTAAAAATAAATAAAATAAGTGGCAACTTAAACAAAAAAATAAAAAAACAAAAAAACAAAGACACTCTTTTCAAAATAGTCTAATTCTCACCATCGAGTGAGAATGCACGTAAAAAATGTAGTTCCACAATTGTATCATCTTCTATAACCTCATGAAACATCTCATTATTGAAGCATAATAGAATTTTTAGGAGTGCTAATCAACTTAGGGCAATTAGTCGGGGATGAGAGGGTTGAATTGGATATGGTCACTTTTTGCAAATTTAAATAATTTAAAACACAAGTGATAATTATATGCAATATTAATATAACAAATGTAATGGAATAATAATTACATATAAAATAAAGAAAGAAAGGGTAGAGATATGAAAAAATAAGTTTTTGTAACCACTTAACACAACTCAACTTAGATCTACTATCTTCAAGTTCTAACCAAGTGAGGTTTCACTAACAAGGCTTTTTTGACCCTAAATCTTTGTTGTAATTAAAATAGTAAGATCTAAATATGTGATAACCTCGATTAAGTAATATTAAAAATAGAATTATCATAACTTTGTAGTATTATAGATTATCATCATTTGGGATAAGTTCTAATGTGTTCAATTATTTTTAGATTAGAAAAATTAATTATTTGAGAAAGTTAATGAAGCTCTAATTTAAATAAACGATAATAAAATATAGATAAATATTTTCTAAAATATTTAATGAAATAAAAAAAAAAAAAATTGTCTTAGAGAGTTCAACAATCTTAGGGCATAGTAATAAACCCTTGAAGAGAAAGGGCATAGTAAAAGTTAGGGTTTAGGATCAAAGTCAATTTGAAATCAATTAAATCTTAGGGCCAATGTTGCATCCAAAAATTAAACTTTTATATTTGAAAGTGAATCTTTTAAATCAAAATTAAATATGATGGTTAATTTTGATTTTTAATTCTATTCAATAAAAAACCTACATTTATTTTGTAAATTCAATCCTTAGATTTGTTTACTGTAGGATCAAATTTAGATAACTAGTGATGAAGGTCTTCTCAAAATCACTATACATTATAAGTGAAAAATTATGATTTTAATTAATAACCTGATCAAATTATTTACGCAATTATATTATTATTTACATAAATGTAATACCCATGTCCACTAACACCATACGGGCCATGAATCTCAAATGTAGCAGTCCACTCAACTTAACCCTAGGTCAATACCTTAATTACCCAAAAGCTAAATCATCAAGGCAAGCAAAAAGAAACTAATAAACGAACTACGTGAGAAAAGAATTAAAAAAAAGAGGAGAATATATACTACAAGTTCAGTTTTGGACTGGTTCGAGACGCCATGGTTGGAAAGGGTGAGGTGTGAAGGCGGTTAAGCAGGGAGTGGTTGTGCAAGGATCTTTCATGGGCTGTTTCTGTGGGGTTCTTTCCTGGGTGAGTTTGGGTTTGAGAGGGCTTGGCCGTGGGTGTGTGATGGTGAGGATGCCGGCTGGGAAGGCTCTGATGGTGCTGTCAGCTGTGTTGGAGGGCGAAGGTAGTGCGCATGGAGAAGGAGGCATGGTTACCAGATCAGTAGGGGCAATGGTGGAAGACATTTGAGTAGCAAATTGGGGCCCGGTGTGGGGCACATGCATGGTTAAAGTCAAAAAGGGTATCTGATTAATATTTCCCAGGAGTGACTATGATAATATGTGGTACTATTTATGATAAACTTCATTGCCTATGCTCAGAAAACACCTATGTCCGTCCCGGTATACTATTTATGGCATTAATAGTTTAGATCTAATTTTGTTTTTATACTTCCTTCAAATGGATATGTTGCAAATCCAAACGTGGGAATTGTTGACACCACCTTTCTCTGCAGACCCCATTTTAGGAAGGACAAGTTGGTGTTGCTGACAGAACAAAGTCTGCTTGTCTATTTCTTGCTTTTTAAATCGAAGAGAATTCTATTTGTCTGATCAATGAACAGAAATAACGGGGAGAATATAAAATTGAATACTTTGATTTAATATGAAATTAATTACATCAATATTTTGAATTTCAAATTATTTTTACAAATTAAAATATTTATTAAGAATTTTTTAAATTATGAATTATATTTCATTTAATTTAAAATATATTTACTTAATAAGAAAATCCAAAAATATAATTATATATAGGAGAAACAATAAAGTCATTACTTATAATATATCAATTTTGGTTTATTATTTTTTGTAGTGATTGAATCTAATTTTTGAATTCTAAATTATTTTTAAAAATTCTTAAACTCATTAAAAAATTCAGAAAATAATGTCAACTTGATATGAAGTTCATTTCTTTAGGGAGAAAATTTACAAAAGTATAATTATGTGTAGAAAAAAATAATAAAATCATTATGAATCAATTTTCATTCATAAATTTTGGGCATTAATGGGTTCATTATTTGAGTTTTCAATTATTTTTAAAAATTGTTAATCCCATTAATGAATCAATCAAATACATTAAATGTTGTTTAATTTAGAAGTTTAGAAAAAAATAAATAAATAAAAAGGGGTTTGTCATGCCGTATATGAAAATCATGATTTCTTTTTGTTAGTTATGTTTACAAAAGGAAGGAAAAAACTCAAAAAAGCATTATTCTTAATTCAAAGCTGAAATTCTCATCATTTTCCTCCAAAGCCCCGCCTTATAAAATTCTTCCACCCTCATTCTGTAACAGCTTATGGTTGCTTTGACTATTCTCCTTTTCAATGCTAAAGCTTTCAAAAGCCTGCATATGATTTACAAACAGAGAAAGTACATCAAATTCACCCCAATTTTAAAACCAACCCTAAATCTTTAAACTCTTCTCAACTCATAAAGGGTTTTCATGATTTCATTCGAAAAATGGGTAGGGAAATAATGGGGGCAAGATTGTTGAGAAGGGTCTTGTGGTGGTTATCATTTTGACCATAAAAAAGTCGTCCTATTTTAGTATATGTTAGCGCCATAAGAATACTCGAGTGATCAAAGGTCTCCGCAGAAAGAGTTTGCAACAAAAAATTAAATTCTTGTCACTTTTCCTTATATATTTATCCGTATAAACTTGTACATTATACATGTAAAATTATGATTTTAATTAAACTGATTTTTTGCTTTGACATTTATATTATTATGTTTGGCAAGATGGCAATGGTTAGGGATGAGCCATGATGGTGTCTAAGGATAAAAATATCGATTTTCACAAATATATCGATAGTTGGATTTTAAAGATATATAAAAAAATGTAGAAGAAAATTTTGATAAAAAATATTTGTGAACGAAAACTAATCAAATTGATAAAAAATGTGTATATGTAGATAACAATTGGTCTAGTGGGAAGAGGCCATACATTTCACATGGAAGGTCTAGGCTAATAAGCTGGACCATCACTTATGCTAATAAGCCAACCTTTGCCAAAGCTAAATGATGACTTATATAATAATATGTCGGATCCAACGTAAAACAAAGTAAAATAATGTCTTATTTAATAATATATAAACTTAAAGCAAAGTAAAATAATGGCATTGTGGTTGGCTTATTACCAACTATAAGTGGTAGTACTCTCATTAGATAAGGTTTTATTTTGCTTTGGCTTCTTAATTAAATATATGAAAAAATCACCCCAAACACCTAAGAGCAAGGTTCAAGCCTAGATCTTCACACACGCGTGTGTATATATCATAATTTTTTTTTATATATTTTAAAGATGTCTAAACAAAATACATTATCATTTTTATAGTAGTGTGTTTCCAAATTTTCCTTAAAACAACTTTCGTCCCCACCAAAAACTGTAAAAGGTGGAATGCAATTGTGTGATGATTTACAAATATTTTGTGGAATTTAGATGATCTGCCAACCTCACTCTTTAATATTAATTTCAATTATCATAAAGTGAACAAATCAAAGATAACTCAATAAGAAAGAAATAATAATTTTAATTTTATTTATAGAAGATAAATTTATTTTTATTTTTTATTTTTTTTTAAAAAAAAATTTAAAGTACTTTTATGAACAGACATAATAGACATTCTTAATGGGTGAGACGGAGAAAAGACTATATCAAGATTGGGGATTGACTTTGATAATGAGTTCTTACAATTTTAAAATACGTCTAAATGATTAAAAAAAGTTCATATGCATAAAGAAATTTTTCTATAGACCTATTAATATAGAAATGAGCATCATATATTGAAAACTTATAAAGAATCATTATTTAATTGAATCATTATTAAATCATTATTAATTGAATCATTATTTAAATTTTAAGTTATTTTTAAAAATATTAAACTTGTTAATAAATCCAGCAAATTAAAATTTTGTTTGATTTGAGGTTTGTTTGTATAATGAAAAAATTTGTAAAAATATGATATGTAAAGAAATAAAATCTATATATATCAAAGTTCAAATTTGAACCGGTGGATGTGAATGTACCTTTAAATGTTTAAAATAATAATAATAATAATAATAAAAAAAAAACAAAAAAGCTAGGTATAAAAATATAAACAAATATGGTAAGGCTAAAAACAAATGAGACTTGAAAGTATACCCACTAAATGATGATGCTATTTTTATACCATACGGAAAAACATAGCATGTGACATAGTGGGACCGTTTTCTTTCGGTTTAGATTCACCATAACCCAAAAATGGGTATGGCAATGTGCTATCCTGACATTCCCATCTGCAACCATATTGTGCCATCAGTACTTCTAACACGGATTTTTCTCAATAGTACGGTAATTTAAAAAAGTTATGCTTAAATTACTGTAGTAGAAGAAGTTATTACAAATATACGGTAGTTTTTGCCACCTAGGAAAGAGGATTTGCCACTTAGAAGAGAGGAGAGAGGAGAGAGGTTCAGCGGATAATTTTTTTTTTAAACCAAAATCATCTTTAAGGGAAATCGTCTTTTCAAAAGACGAGTTCCATGAAAAAAAAAATAGTATTTAAAAAAATTCCCGAATACAAAGGAACTCGTCTCTTCAAGAGACGAGTTCCATGAAAAAATATATATATATATATATAAAAAAAGAAAATTCCTCAAGGTATATATTTAAAAAAAAATTCCTTAAAAAAAAAAAAAAATTCCACAAGGGAAATTCAAGAGACGAGTTTCCCATGGGAAATTTTTTTTTTTAAATATATTTTTTTAAAAAAATTCCCAAATTAAAAAAAAAAAAATTCCACAAGGAGAACTCGTCTCTTCAAGAGACGAGTTTCCCATTGGGAAATTTCTTTTTTTTTTTTAAATTCCTAAATAAAAAAAAAAAAAAAAAAAAACAATTGCACAAGGGGAACTCATCTCTTCAAGAGACGAGTTTCCCATGGGAATTTTTTTTTTTTAAAAAAAAAACTATTTAAAAAAAAAAAAAAAAAAAAAAAAAACAAAACAATTCCACAAGGGGAACTCGTCTCTTGAAGAGACGAGTTCCCCATGAGAAATTTTTTTTTTTTTAAATATTTTTTTAAAAAAAATTCCTAAATTATAAAAAAAAAAAAAAAAAAAAATCCCACAAGGGGAACTCGTCTCTTCAAGAGACGAGTTCCCCATGGGAAATTCTTTTTTTTTTTAAATATTTTTTTTAAAAAAATTCCTAAAAAAAAAAAAAAAAAAAAAAACAATTCCACAAGGGGAACTCGTCTCTTCAAGAGACGAGTTCCCTTGGGAAATTTTTTTTTTTTTTTTAAAAAAACTATTTTTTTAAAAAAAAAATTCCCAAATTAAAAAAAAAAAAAAAAAAAAAAAAAAAAAAAAAAAAAACAATTCCACAAGGGGAACTCGTCTCTTCAAGAGACGAGTTTCCCATGGGAATTTTTTTTTAAAAAAAAAAAAAAAAAACAAACAAAGAATTCCATAAGGGGAACTCGTCTCTTCAAGAGACGAGTTTCCCATAGGAAATTTTTTTTTTTTAAAAAAAAAACTATTTTTTTTAAAAAAAAAATTCCCAAATTAAATAAAAATAAAAAAAAAAACAATTCCACAAGGGGAACTCGTCTCTTCAAGAGACGAGTTCCCCATGGGAATTTTTTTTTTTTTTTTAAATATTTTTTTTTTAAAATTCCTAAATTATAAAATAAATAAAAAAAATCCCACAAGGGGAACTCCTCTCTTCAAGAGAGAGTTCCCCATGGGAAAATTTTTTTTTTTTTAAATATTTTTTTTTAAAAAATTCCTAAATTATAAAATAAATAAAAAGAAAAAAAAAATCCCACAAGGGAACTCGTCTCTTGAAGAGACGAGTTCCCCTTGTGGGATTTTTTTTTTTTAAAATATTTTTTTAACAAAAATTCCTAAATTAAAAAAAAAAAAAAAAAAAAAACCAATTCCACAAGGGTAACTCGTCTCTTCAAGAGACGAGTTTCCCATGGGAATTTTTTTTTTTAAATATTTAAAAAAAATAATTCCCAAATTAAAAAAAAAAAAAAACAAACAAACAATTCCATAAGGGGAACTCGTCTCTTTTCCCATGGGAAAATTTTTTTTTTTTAAAAAAAAAACTATTTTTTTTTAAAAAAATTCCCAAATTAAAAAAAAAAAAAAAAAACAATTCCACGAGGGGAGCTCGTCTCTTCAGGAGACGAGTTCCCCATGGGAAAATTTTTTTTTTTAAATATTTTTTAAAAAAAAATTCCTAAATTAAAAAAAATAAAATAAAATAAAATAAAATTCCACAAGGGGAACTCGTCTCTTCAAGAGACGAGTTCCCTTGAAGATTTTTTTTTTTTTTTTAATTTGGGTATTTTTTTAAAAAAATTAAAAAAAAAAAAAATTTCCTAGAACTCCTTAGTTCCCTTGTGGAATTTTTTTTTTTTTTTTTTTGGGAATTTTTTATAAAAAACAAAATTTTTAAATTTTTTTTTTCCCATGGGAACTCAAGAGACGAGTTCCCTTGAAGAATTGTTTTTTTTATTTTTATTTTTATTATTTTTATTTTTTTAATTTGGGTATTTAAAAAAAAAAAAAAATTTACATGGGAACTTGTCTCTTGAAGAGACGAATTCCCTTGTGGAATTGTTTTTTTTTTTTTTTTTTTTTTTTTGGGAATTTTTTTATAAAAAAAATAAAAAAAAAAATTTCCCATGGGAACTCGTCTCTTCACTTGTGGAATTGGTTTTTTTTTAATTTGGGAACTTTTTTATAAAAAAAAAATATTTATAAAAAAAAAAAAAAATTCCTATGGGAACTCGTCTCTTCAAGAGACGAGTTCCCTTGTGGAATTGTTTTTTTTTTTAATTTGGGAATTTTTAAAAAAAAAAAATATTTTTTTTTTCCATGGGAACTCGTCTCTTCAACAGACGAGTTCCCTCGAGGAATTGTTTTTTTTTTTTTTTTTAAATAATAATTTGGGAATTTTTTAAAAAATATATATTTTTTTTCAAGGAACTCGTCTCTTCAAAAGACGAGTTCCCTTGTAAATGAAGAATTTTTTTAAATACTAATTTTTTTTCATGGAACTCGTCTTTTCAAAAGACGAGTTCCATTAAAGATGATTTTGGTTTAAAAAAAAATTATCCGCTGAACCTCTCTCCTCTCTCCTCTCTCCTAATTGGCAAATCCTCTTTCCTAGGTGGCAGAAACTACCGTATATTTGTAATAACTTCTTCTACTACAGTAATTTAAGCATAACTTTTTTAAATTACCGTACTATTGAGAAAAATCCCTTCTAACACTCACTGCATTGACAAAAACTGAAACACCTGATATTGCCGACATCCATCCCCTCAAAAATAGAAACTTTGATATTGTTTGAAAAGTACGTTTAACAACAATTTTGAAAATACTTCTTGGAAACTGTTTTGTCCTGTAAAGCAATTTCGGGGTTTAGGAATATAAAATGTTGTTACCTTTTTTTATTTTTATTTTTTATTTTTTATGTTTTAAAAATAATTTTATATGTAATATTTTATTTTTAATTATTCTTTTTATTTATATAATTATTTTTTAAAATAGCCCCTAAAAAATAAATAAAAATATTTTAGGATCTTTTTGTAATTATTTTTAAAAATAATTCTAAAAAATAGTATTTACAAATGATTTTTAAAATTTATTCTCTAATTTTTATATAACAAAAATCTTTTTAAAAATTTAATATATTTTTAACTTTTTTTAATTTTTAAATACATTTTAAAAATAATTTTTATATTTCTATTTTATTTTTAATCATTTTATATATTTATATAATTATTTTTTAAATCAATCTTTAAAAAACAAGAAAAAATATTAAAAATTAAATTACCATGTTTTCTATTTTTAAAAACAGAAAAAGGAAAAGAAAATAATTTTTAATTATTCAATGTGTTTTTCTTTTAAAACAAAAAACTATAGTAAAAAATAGTTCCCCATTTAGGCTAGGAGCATCACTCTCTAGCTAGGAGCTAAAGTTATTGCTTTTTGGTTTTAAAATGTTTTATTCGATTGTTTTGTGACAATAAAGCCGCATGTGACATTGCTCATAATCCACTACAACATGATCGTACAAAGCATGTCGAGGTGGATAGATTCTTCATTAAGGAAAAGTTGGATGGTAAGATTGTGGAATTGCCTAAGATTCGATCAGAAGATCAATTGGCCAATATCCTCACCAAAGTTGTCTCAAGTCAAGTATTCTCAAAATTTTTAGACAAGTTGGGCATTTGTGACATCTATGCACCAACTTGAGGGGGAGTGTTGAGATATTAGGAATGCTTTCCTTATATCATTCTTTCCTTATGTTATTCAATGTTGAGATATTAGGAATGTTTAGATATCAGGAATATTGAGATATTAAGAATATTGAGATATTAGGAAAGTTGAGATATTAAGATATTAGTTATTATTTCTTTATATTATTCTTTCCTTGTATCATCCTTTTCCATTCTTAGAATGATGATTACCCTCTATATATACTCTGTACATGAACGAATGAAAGTATGAATGAAAAACTACCATTCATCAATTTGAATATTTTCTCATTTATTTTTATTTTTCTTGTTGAAGAATGGAAAAATGTTCGAAAAACGGTTACTGCCTAAAGTGTCAAAAAGAAAAAAGTGTGTTAAATATCATTAATCAATGATGAGCCCACTAGAAATGCAAGCTAGAAAAGGCAATAACGAAACTTTATGTTTGAGCTGCGGATCCCAAAATACAAGAGATTTTAAACCCCAAAATTTCCAATTTCAAGAAACATATGTGAAAAATTATTAGATTTTCGTGCATTTTGTACTGATTGGGTTTTTTTATACCCACTATGCCCTTCCCTATCCTCTAAGTTGCTTTCCACATTAAAAGCCAAGAAAAAAAAAACAAAAAACAAAAACAAACAAACAAAACAAAAAACACTCTCGTACCCAGCACCCTACCAGAAGGTCCAAAACACAAGAGCAAACAAAACAAAAACTTTGTCCATCTGCTTCATCTTCCATGGACATTGAACCTTGAAACTAAATCCTAACCTTCTTTGTTTTCTTCTCATTTTGAAAAATCAAAGCACCCTAACCATTTTTATCTTCATCTCATCTAGGAAAACCGAAACACCCTAACCTCCTCTCATTCTGAAACCTCTCTGCCTCATTTTCCTCTGATTCCAAAAAACCCCAAAAGCCCTAACTTATTAATCTCATTCGAAAAAATGAAAATCCAGCGTTGGCGACGACTCCCACCTCATCCTCTGAAAACCCAGAACTAATGGTAAGTGCTCTCTCTCTTGAGTTCTTTGTTTCGTTAGAAAATAGTAGTAACAAATTTCTTAAAGGATTTTGTTTTTACCTTTTTGTGGTTTTTTTTTTTCATTACCGAGGTTGAGATATTTTTCCACTAAAGGATTTGTTTGATCAAGTTTTGTAATTTTGTATAGTTTAAAAAAGAGTATGATTTACATTGAGTCTAAAAGTTGTTTTGGGGGGTTTGGGGTTGGCTAGCGGTCATAATGAAATATTTGAATGAAATGTTTTTGGGAGGAATTTTTTTAGTTGTTAGACAAAAATAAAATTAATAAACTTAAATTTTTTATTGGAAAATGATTTTAATTTATTATCTAAAAAAGTGCTGCTCAATTCTTTCAATCTTGTTTACAAAAATAATTTTAATTTTGTTTATACATGATAACTTTAGTTTTATTTTTAGAGCTAATGATTTAAAATTTTATAAATAGGCATTCAAGGCCACATCAAGTTTGGGAATTGGCTTTGATAATGGGTTCTTTTTATTTTAAAACGTGTTTACATGGTTAAAACACTTACTACCCGAGAAAGTTAAAATTAAGGTAGAGCAAAATCAGCTAAAAAAAATCCAATGGATTATGATTTTAAGTTTTTAACCCAACAGGGATGAACTTTAAAGAGAAATCTTCCCAGACCCACCACAAAGAAACGTGTGACTATGATAATATGTGGTACTGCAATCGCAAGAATAGGACAAAGAAGTGAGGTGTGTCCTTAGTTATGATTAATTTGGCAATCCCATGAATGGAACAAAGAAATGAGGTCGTGTAGTTAGTTATAATTAATTTCGCCATCCAAGTTGTGTCCTTAGTTATGATTAATAGAGCAATAGAAGTGAGGTTGTGTGCTTAGCAATGCTTAATTTCATTGTCCTGCTCAGAAAACACCAAACTTCGCCCTGGTGTCTGCCGGCCATCCGACAGGTATGGTATCCATGAGTAGTTTAGGTTTTAATTTTGTTTATTTCCTTCAAAACGGATGGTTAGAAATTGTTTGACACCTTTCTCTCTCTGCAGACCTCTTTTATGGAAAAGATCAAAAAGACTCTTCAATGGTTGGCAAAGACTACTTGTCTATTTCCTACTTTTTAAATCTAAGACAATTCTATGCCTCACCGATGAACAGAAACAGGGAGAAGATGGCAATTTCATCCGTGAGTACAATAAGTCAACCATCATATTAATGGGTCTAATCCTTCCGATAAGTTCTACCCAAGAATGAAAATATCGGTAATTACGGATATATCGGTATTTCGATTTTACGGATATATTGATGGATATTTTGACATAAAATATCGGTAGACCTAAAATTGATCAAAACTTATAAAAATATAAAATAAAACTTTTAGAAATGAAATTAAATTACAATAGACATTTTAAAGTTATTTTATTAAATAAATTATATATATATAAAATATTGTACGTGTCAATAAAAAATATAAATTTGATAAGTGTATATTGATTATTAAATTATATTAAATATTATTTGATCATTATATTGTGATATTTGATTATAATATATTTCAATGGATATTTTAACACAAAATATCCGTAAACCTAAAATTAATCAAAACTTATAAAAATATAAAATAAAACTTTTAGAAATGAAATTAAAAACATAATAGACATTTTAAAGTTATTTTTTCGAATAAATTTATATATATATATAATATTGTACATGTTAATAAAAAATATAAATTTGATAAGTGTATATTGATTATTGAATTATATAAAATATTATTTTATGATAATATTGTGATTATAATATGTTTAATTTTAAAATATATTTAATATTAAAATTATGATATATTATAAAATAAATGATGATAAATGTATAAAATTTTAATATATTAATAATATTAAAAACACTATGAATAAAATTATGATATATTTTTACTAATCAATTAAATGAAAAATTTTCATTTAATTATAAAATAGTTATAATTAATTTGTTATTTAAAGTGTTTTTTTTAATATTTTATTTATATACTAAGTTTTGATATATATTTATTTACTGTGTATTATTTATGAAAGGACACATTTGTCCTAATGGAACTGAGGATGCACTGTGAACCTTTTGTAAAAAAAAAAGGCTCAATTTTGAGCTTTGACCTTTGACCGTATGTGTCGACCAATCGTTGACCAGGCGATATATCCTTGTTATATGTCGTGTCGGCACCCACCGACACGCCGAAATATCGCCTAATTTCGGCGATATTTTCTTCCTTGAGCTTCAAATTAAGGAGACCAATTTCTGGTGACTTGTTCAGTTGGCATGAACGCGTTCTCCACTGAGGCTGAGACCGGTCCAGAAATCCAAGGCTCAAAGTAATCCCCGGTGCTACTTTGTGGGTCAGGAATATTCTGATGATCAATACCTCTCCCAATTAGCTTATTCTTCAAATGGTGTTTCTAGCGGTTCTTGAGAGCATTATCGGTTCGCCCTGGAAGATGAGTTGCTATAAATGCCCAGCTGCAACACAACACATGAACCAACTCCTAGCTCAAACTCAAACTGACCACATTGTCATATCATAATGGATCATTCTCATTAACTACCTTTTCCCATGACTTGAATGGAGGCGGATGATGGTTTCGTCTTCCTCTTGGGAGAAGTTCCCTCTCTTGACATTAGGATCCAGGTGGTTTTTCCACCTCTCCCTACAACTCTTACCACTCCTGCTCAGCCCTGCCAGTTCTAGTTAAAAAAAGAAAAAAAGAAAAAGAAAAAAAAAAGACATGGAGCTTAGCCATGACATGTATATTAACTCAGTCCTAAAATTAAAGTTCAAAAGTATAGAATGAAGGCCATGCCAGAAAGCTGCCATCATTGCAATAAAAATAGGAAGCAATGACACTTTGGAAAGACACTTTGATGTTCCAATTAAAATATATTGTTGATTTCAATTTTCAATCATATAAGGTTGATAAAGTTGAAAAGTCCAAAAGTAGACCATATAAAATCATCCAAACATCGGTTTTAATCCCACCTTTTCTTTCACTCTTTTTCTTCCGTTTGTATCCGACATCCTACTCATCCGTTTGTATCTGACATCCTACTCATCCGTCTCATGAATACTTCCCCTTTAATTTCCTCGATATGGACAAAAAGGTTTTGGTCCTCAGTCCTCACACACAGTTTGCTGTCAAACTAAGCTTCTTTGGAAAAAAAAAATAATAATAATTATGATGTCAAATATATATTTTAAAAATAATTACTTTTCAGATAAACTCTCTCACACAAATTCTCACAAAATCAACCATTTTCTCAAAAAGGAAATTAAATTCTCACAAAGTTCTTCTCGGTTTCTTCGACCATCCACAGGTATGCTATTTATGCCATTAATAGTACTTGTCTATTTATTACTTTTTAAATCGAAGAGAATTCTATGTTTGATCAGTGAACACTAATAATAGGGAGAAGATAAAATCGAAGACTTTTATAACATTAATGGGTTTGATAACCGTCTAATAACCCTTCAACATAATACAAAACATAGCTTTATTATAAGATGGATTCATGAACATGGAAGCCTGTGTGTCTATATCTATATGTGGAACTTATGCATAATGACTAGTAGAAAGAGATGACTTCTCCAGTTGGCATGAACTCCCTCTCCAGTGAGGCTGAAAATGGTCCAAAAATCCAAGGCTCAAATTAATCTCCCCCGAAAGAGTGATGGATAGTCTCATCATCACTCTAAAGATATCCCCCTGGAAATTCTGGGTAGGCTAATTCAAAAGTGGACCAAGGGTTGACGACTTCTTGTGAGGCTGAAACCAGTGTAGGAATCGAGCTTGAGCTTGCTTTTGGATCAATATTGTGGTTGAGATGAAAGAGTTGTGTGGGCTCAAACTCAGAGTAATCTCCCCTGAAATCATCACTCGGAAGATATCCCCTGAAAATTCTGTGTAGGCAAATTCAGAAATGGACCAAGGACTGGAGATATCTTGTGACGCTGAAACTGGTGTAGGAATCGAGCTTGAGCTTGCGTATGGATCAATATTGTGGTTGAGATGAAAGAGTTGTGTGGGCTGGAACTCAAAGTAATTTCCCCCGAGAGAGTCATGGATAGTTTCACGATCAATCGGAAGATATCCCCTGGAAATTCTGGGTAGGCTAATTCAAAACTGGACCAAGGGTTGGCGATTTCTTGTGACGCTGAAACCGGTGTAGGAATTGAGCTTGAGCTTGGGTTTGGATCAATATTGTAGTTGAGATGAAAGAGTTGTGTGGGCTCAAACGCAAAGTAATCTCCCCAAAAGCGTGATGGATAGTCTCATCATCACTCTGAAGATATCCCCTGGAAATTCTGGGTAGGCTAATTCAGAAGTGGACCAAGGGTTGACGATTTCTTGTGAGGCTGAGACCGGTGAAGGAATGGAGCTTGAGCTTGCGTGTGGATTAATATTGTGGTTGAGATGAAAGAGTTGTGTGGCATGTAGCTGATCCCCAGTGCTACTTTGTGGGTCAGGAATATTCTGATGATCAGTACTTCTCCCAATTAGCTTATTCTTCAAATGGTTGTTCCAGCGTTCTTGACAGCATTATCGGTTCGCCCTGGAAGATGAGTTGCTATAAATGCCCAGCTGCAACACAACACATGAACCAAATCCTAGCTCAAACTCAAACTGACCACATTGTCATATCATATCATGTCATAATGGATCATTCTCATTAATTACCTATTCTCATGACTTGAATGGAGGCGGATGATGGTTTCGTCTTCCTCTTGGGAGAAGTTCCCTCTCTTGACCTTAGGATCCAGGTGGTTTTTCCACCTCTCCCTACAACTCTTTCCACTCCTGCTCAGCCCTGCCAGCTTTGCGATAGCTGGCCAAGGTAGATCCGAATTTCTGCCTTTACATTCAAAGAGCATCCGGTCTTCTTCTTCGGTCCATCGCGGTCTCTGCTCCTCTGGTCTTGCCATCATGGATTTCCCTGCAAAGATGGAAGAAATTAACCCAATAATTTTTTCATGAAATACACTACAATAAAAATAAATACAATGTCTGCTTAAAAACCAGGGAAGCGCCGTTGAAAAGCAAGCTGTCAAGAGGAGATTGAGACCTTGAATAAACAATGTGATTGGTATCCAATGCTTGGCTGAGTTTGCTTCATAGTGGTCATGTGCGCAGGGAATTTTATAGATAGAAGAGAGTTGCTTTCATGTGATCAGTTTGAGGAGATAAACCGAAGCCATCTCATCGAGGAGAGATGTCTTTAGCACAGTTTCGAGTTGAAAATTTCTCATTGGAGAACGATGGGATCCGCCAAGACGATGGGATCCGCTACGAGCATGGATTTGGGTCAGATTTGAGGAGATAAAACTGACGCCAACTCTACATGGTTTTGAACATGCAGCCACAAACATTTCAAATAAAATCTTTGGTGGACAACAAGAGGGAATTTTAATAGAAGATTTGTTCTGGGGTTAGATTAAAGAGACAAAACTTGCGCCAACGGACATAGTTTAATCAATCAGATTTGTTCTTAGGATTTTTCTCTTACTGATTAGTTATTATAAGTAGCATACTAGATTTGGGCATCACTTAGAATTATTTCTCATACTAGATTTCCATAAAATATCACTTATTATAAGTTGCATACTAGAGTTGAATTTCCAGTCTACCATCTTTCTCATTCAACCAGCCCTGTTAGAAGAAAATCTTAACGCCCAAATAAATTATAATAGGTGGTATGGAACCGATAAGAGAGGAAAATTTCAAACTTCAAGCAAACTCCTTTTGTCGCTTCTAGAAAAGCTAGCAAGCAAAAAAAATGGTTAATTTCCTATCTCCAAACTGATTTACAACTTTCCTTTCACAAGGAGATAAGTTCACATGTGGCACTTTTCGAAGCTCTTGCGAATGGAGGATATGACAAACCCCATCGAAGGAGACATGCGTGCGTTTAAGTCAATGTTGAGTTTAGAAATCTCTCATCTTTTTCACTTTCATCATATCTGATTTGAGACCAACCCACCCTTCTTTTTCTCCAGTTTTGTTTGAAACCAAACGGACATGGTTTAGTGTCTCGTCATTTCACATAATATTTTGCACTACAAAAAGTTTGGTTCTATTAGGAGATAACCTATCAACCGCTTGGGATTAATTTGATCCAAAATTTGTGGAATCTAATCTAAGACCCGATTTGTATTGTTTTTTTTGCTTGATTTTAAAAACTGTTTTTAAGTTAAAAAAAAAAAAAAAAACAAAACACAAAAGAACAAGTTTTGGATAAGTTATTTTAAAAATAATTTTTATATTTTGATTTTGTAAATTCAAGTCTTACTAAAAATAAAAATAATTTCGTAATTGTAAATAAATTTAAAAATAAAACTAAAACATGAAAAGTAATATCATAATAAAATTCCTAACCCCATTAATGAATCAAATAGTTTAAGTCTTGTTTAATTTGAAGTTTGTTTTCCTAATGAAAAAAAAATATCAGAAAATATGATTCTATGTAGAAGAAAAACAATATAGTCGTTATGAATCAATTTTTGTCCATAAATTTTTGGTATTGATTGGATCACCATTTGAACTTTTAACTTATTTTTAAAAATTTACTAAATTACTAATAAATCCAACACATTAAGCCTTACTTGATTTGAAATTTATTTTCCTAATGAAAAAAATCTGTAAAAATGTGATATATGTAAAAAAGAAGCCAACAAAGTCATTTAAAATAAATTTCCCCCTATGATTTTCTAATTTTATTGAGTTCTATGACTTTCTAATAGTACCAATTAAATTGGTTTTATATATTCAAATTATTTTTTAAAATTAATAAATTATATATATCTAATCTAATTTAGAATTTATTTTCTTAATAAAAGTTTTAGATGTTGTGTCAATGGAAATTTTAATGCAAACAATGTTAATTTAAGAACATGAAAATAAAACAATCCATACAAAGGTATATGGGGTTTTAACATGGTTTGGTCAACCATGTTTATATCCATAGATGAGAGAGAATTATTCTATATCATAGAGAATATTATAGAGGACAAAAATCATATATAACTATTGAATTCTAAAAAAATCTCATATTTCCTCACTCCTTATATCTACACCTCAACTATGAGTGCCCTTGCTCCATCAAGTTCTCTCATTCTTCCTCACAAGTCCATCTCCATCTTATAATTTGTTTCCCTCATGACCTAAAATATTTATAAACATAATCATAGTAACTTACCTTATTCAATAAGGAAAAACTAATATTAAAATAATATATCTTAGAAAATATTCTATATACTACTCTTTACAAAAGGAATTTACATTAATTAAGAATTTGAGATACTTTTCAATAATAACTTCCATTTTAGATCAAATTCCATTAAGTTAATATTTCATCTATACACTCTTTTTGTATCACTCTCCATGATGCACACATCTTAACCATAAATTATGGTATTAATGGGTTTACTATTTGAGTTTCTATTCAATGGGTTTACTAACCTCATTAATAAATTCAACACATTAAATGTTGTTTACTTTAGAGTTTATTTTCCTAACGGGAAAAAAATGAGAAAAATATGATTTCATGTAGAAGAGAAACCATAGAGCCATTATAGACTAATTTTTGTCCATATTTTTTTTTTTTTTTGTTAATTGGATCACTATTTGAGTTTTATGTTATTTTTAAAATTACTAGACTTGTTAATGAATTCAACATATTAAACTTTGTTTCATTTGAAGTTTATTTGCCTAACAAAAAATTTTATAAAAATATGATATATGTAAAGAAGAAACTAACCAAGTCATTAATTTAAAATAAATTTTGGTTTATAACTTTTTAATGTTATTGAATTTCATGACTTTTTAATACTAATTACATTAATTTATGAGATTCCAATTATTTTTTAAAATTAATAAATTATATGTATTTAGTTTGATTTGGAATTTATTTACTTCATGAAAATTTTAGACAAGTTAAAAGAAATTCACAAAAGCACGTGTAAATTAAAGGAAATCATATTTGAAGATTTTCATAATCGGTATTAGATCATGAAAAGAGAAGAAAAATAATATTATATTCAATTTTATTTGGTTTTTATCATATTTTAATTTTTTATATGTTTTTCTTTTGCATTTAAAAACCGATGAAAATAATTTCTAATTCTTCTTTAAAGATCATTCTCTATTTACTTTTTTTTCGGAAATTGAAAATAGAGAATAATGATCAAATAGTATTATGAATTTTTAAAAATGATTTTCTATTTTTAAAAATAAAAAAAAATTGTTTTTTAATCACACAACCACCAGAGAAGCTCTAATAGAATAAAGGTTTTTACTAAATTAAAAGAATTATATATAAAAAAAAACAACATATAATGTCTCTAAGTATGGTCCACACTGGATAGTAAATGTGTTTGGTAATTAGGAGGAAAAAATGGTGTGGATTAAGGTGATGATGGTCAAATGATGAGGCAGTAAAAAGTCATAGATAACAATTGAAAAGCATTGATTTTAAATAAAAAATAAAATTAACCAAAATTAGAATAAAATCTATTAATGAGAAAAATCTTGGTGAGGGTGATCTTATAGTAAATCTAACTCCAAGGCTTAATTATGTGATCACTCAAAAATATAAAATATTTTGAAATGTGGTAAATACTACTTTAACAATTTTGGTTATACGAGTCTTTGGAATTTATGAATAATTAAAAATGTTTTTCATTTGCATTTTGAATCAGTATAGTGAAGTAATGTCTCGCACATTTCTATTTTCCATTAAAAAGATAAAAACTAACCAATGATGGATGAAGTTTCATTAGTTTATTTGAATTTGATTTATTAAAAATTTTTAAAACTTAATTTTCAATTTTTAGAAAAGTAGTACTTTTCAGCCATTTAGATTCTTGCTTTTTCATAATAATAAAAAGGATAGTTGAATCATTTAAAATTGTTTCTCCACACCTCTGCACTAGGGTGTGATTTATGTGGGTTGGCCCAATCCAACTTAAACCCAATCTAACATTAAGGCATGTTTAGGCAATTATTTTCGGGTTGGACTTGAGCTAAGAATTTTCAATCTGAATTAACTTTGGATTAGACACAAGTCAAGATTTGAACAATTCAAGCATAACCCGAAGCAATATATATCCTTGTAATAATTATATATAAGTTGCGTAATATAATTTGTTTTTATAAGAATCAATATTTTCTTGGCTTCCATATTATTATTATTATTATTATTATTATTATTATTGAGTTATAAACTCCTCATAATATAATTAAAACTATAAATAAATTAAAAAAACTAATAATGTAAGAATGGTGGATTTATTTGTTATTTTCAATTCCTTCAAATGGATGGTCACAAGTCATGGGTCTAACCATTATAAGATGAATAATTTCATCGGTGAGTACAATAAGCCAACCATTATATTATGCAGAAATTAATGGGTCTAACCCTTCAACATAATACGAAGCCCAGGTTTACTATAAGATGGATTCATGACCATGCAGCAAACTCAATTCTAATTCTTCAAATGCTTTTCCCACCTTTCCCTACATCTCTTACGACTCCTCTCTAGCTCTGTCAGCATTGCGATTTCTGGCCAAGATAGATGGCGATTTTGCTTTTACATTCAAAGAGCTTCTGGTCTTCTTCTTTGGTCCATGGCCGTGTCTCCAACCCACTCGTCTGCTGTGGTGTTTCCATTACGGATTTCCCTGCAGAGATGGAAGAAATTAACCCAATAAAGCTGCTTCCATGAAATATACTACATGAAAACAAATAAATAAATACAATGACTGCGAAAAAAACCAGGGAAGCTCTCCCCATTGCATAGAAAGCTGTGAAGAGAAGATTGAGACCTTGAAGAAATAATGTGATTGAGATCCAACGCTTGGCTGAGCTTGCTTCATAGTGGTTAATTTTGGGAGGGAAATTTATACAAGAGAGTTGCCTTCAGTAGATGATCCGTTTGAGGAGATAAACGGAAGCTATCAAATAACCCCCTTAGAAGCTTGAAAGGTCAATCCTTCACCAAATCTCTCTCTCTCAAAGTCCAAGTCCATTTTTCACCAAAGATCTTTCCCTGTCTCTCTTTCTTTCTCTCAAACTCAAAGGTCTATCTCTCTCTTTTTCTTTCAACAAAGATTCTCTCTCTGTCTACCACTTTGCTCTCTCTATCTCTCTCCCACTTTGAAGGGCACATCTTTCACGAAATCTCTCTTTCTCAATTTTCCAATTTGATGGTGGAACCGCATGCACATAAGGAACAAATGTTTTCAAATTATGTTTTTAGTTTTTATAAATATTCCTGACACTTCTAATTGTTTTTTTTTTATTTTTAAAAACAAAAATAAAAGAAAAATTCAATGATTTTTCAAAAATCTTTTACTGATCTTTGTTGGTGTGATTTGGAATGATTTGGACAGGAAGAATAAGATGGAGATAAGTTATAAGTGTTGATTTCTCATTAAAAATTGTTCTTTAAAAAATTCAAAATCAAATAAATTTCCATACCTTTATCTTTTAATTTTTTTTTTTCAAATTATAAAAAGAATAACAAATACTGGCAATCATAATTGTTTTTAAATGCTAAGGTTTTTCTTTTTTTTGCTAAAAAAAAAAGATTAAAATACTCAAGTGAGCAAACATCTAATTTTTCTCATTTTTTTTAAAAGTTTTTGATCTCTTGATATTTTTTAAATAATAATCTCAAGCTTTTTTATTAAATATTTTCCCCAATTTGAAATAAAAGTATTAGCCAAATAGAAGTTAAATTTGAAATAAAGTCCTTCACATATCTATATCCATTAAAAAAATGAATGATGAACTAACAATTTTTTTATTTTTTATTTTTTATAAATTGTGACTCATATTCATAAAAATATCTTTCATTATTGTTGTTACACAATCCGAGCAAGTAGTCTCATCTATTTGCCACAAGTTGGATGAAGGAGGTGGCCAACAATTCGGTCTAAGTTCCTCAAGAGGCAGATGGCTATAATCCTTGCACAAAGGCTATCTGGATGGTTTGTTTGGGCATGCTCCTTTGATGCTCAAGTCAGTAAGTGGCTTAAACAAGTCAAATTCTTTTTCAGAAAGAAAGCTGCTTCATTCCTTTGTAGAATCCACATGGTTATTTATACATTTTGCAATGTAACGTCTTACCAAGTGTCTTAATAGCACCTTAATTGCGTTTGATTGTGCGATTTGATGACATTGATTATCAATGCATAATAGTTGCCACGCCATGATAAGCCACTAAGAATGAAATGTTTCCTATAATGGTCGTAGTTAATATGGAGTGTGCCAGACACATAATTTGTACATTAATGAGTGTGTAAATGCATGATAAACGGTCATGTCTTAGCCATGTTGTATCAGTGCAGGATTTATCTGTCTGAACTACTTTGAGACGGATTGGTCACCCAACCTAAGGGACGTAGGGCCATCTGGTTGAGAGCAATTTCCCAGACGACACCTCAAGCCAAACAGTCGTAAGACGTCAATGCCCCCCAAGTCTTGCAATTGGGCTCAGGTAGATGTTAGACGACTAAATGCAAGAGTTGTGACTTTTGGAGATTTTGAAATCATGGCGTCCAAAATCCATGTGTCACATGCTCATTGGTCGAGGAGTCTTATTAATCGAGGCGTAGTGTTAGGCGATGCACCCCGTAGGATGTAGTGATTTTTTACAACCATGCCCTATATAGGTTGGTTGCTTTTAGGCAGATGGTTCATTTCCCCTTTGCTATTACTTTTTGGTAATTTTTTTTCTCTCCATCAAGGATGCTTTAGGCCTTCAAAATCTCCACCGTTGACGGTTTGTTTTCGATAAGGCAATTCTGGTTCCACCATAAAGCAGTTAACCAGGTATAGAGTTTCTTTTCAATCTTTATTTTTATGGCTTTTTCTTTATTGATGAATGCACTTTCTCCATGGTTTTTGCTTGTGCGTTCCATATGTTTTGTCGAAATATGTTTTTGTATCAATCTGGTTGTGGATTTGGAGTCTGTGTTTGCCTTTTACTAGCATTCTGAGAGTTATGCAACGTTTCTAGGCTCAGGCGAGGTCATGGTCTGAGACCATTGACACTGTTTGAGGCCAATAAGTTTTGTGTCAAGCCGTTTAGGGTAGGATCCATGTGATGAACGTAGTTTTCGGTAAAGTGTCTTTGTAGGGCGTCCCCATTCTGACCAGTTAGCGTTCTCTATCGTGCAGGTGTTCATTCAGTATTTTTTCCGTTTGCAAATATGGACATAAGTGGGGTCGCATCTATAAGCAATAAAACTCAGCACAACGGGGCTAAGTCATCCTGGTCTGGTCGTTTCCTAATGGGATGATTGATTGGCGAGTTGTCTGAGCAGCAGTTCCGTGCTCGCTACTATATCCTGGAGTCTATCTTTATCCGACTATCAGATGGGAATAAATTATCTACAGACGAGCTTCATAACAACATGATCTACTTCACCAAAGAAGTTTGTAGCGGGACTCCGCTTGCTCATTCCCTCATTGGTGAAGCAATTCTTGCATTTCTCTCAAATCCTTCCTATCTTCATTCATCCCAACGTCATCTGGATTTTGATGGGATGAAGTATGTTAGACACCCTATACTAGTTGGACTTGTCCTTGTTGGAGGTGATGTTCGTGTACATAATAAAAATGAGCCTTAATGAATGCTTTAGTCTGTTGACTCACATCCTCTCTTTGTAGTTTGTAACTGGATTGCTGGACTATAGTAAAGGTTATGCCAAAGGACATGTATTGGTGTCCGATCCATGGAGTGGATCAACTAAGGGTCCATATAGACTATTTAAGCCCACACGTTCTTTAAAAATACCAAGTAATGAACGTTTTCACAACTGATATAGGACTTATTTATTGCTTACTTTCACTTATGACTTCCATTAATATGTGTTCTGTTTGCGTAGGCAAAAATAGATGGGGCCACTTGGTTGAGTGGGTAGAGAAGTCATCATTTACTTGCCTCAACAAGTTGTTTGAGATTGACCAGTCTGAACGAAGTCATAATGTGTTGCTCACCAAGAAGAACCTGAAGATTGTACTTGCTCAAGCGAAGCCATCTGTAATCTTTTTTTTTTTTTTTGTGGTTAGCACCACTAACCCTTGTGTTGGGTGAGCACTTCGTGTTGAAAGACTTGCCTTTTTACGAGGTTTCCTGTCTTGTTGATGTCAAGGCGAGACAAGCCTATCTAGATGCTCATGAGAAAAAGCACCAAGATGGGACTTTACACCAAGCCCTTGACTCCACTTCCTAGGTGGCTTCAAATCCTGCCCCCTAACTAGCAAAGAAGAAGACTGTCATCTGGCCTCAGGTTCAGGAGATTGTGACTGAGTCGGACGAATTGTTAGAAACAGAGCAGACTGAGTGGTGTGAGACTATTAAGCTAGTTGTGCCACCTATAATCGTAGAAGTTGAAGAAGAAGAAATGGCTGCTAATTTGCATTAAAGAATGGCTAAACAAGGCCATTGAAGTTGGGTCTTCGTCAAAGAAACAAAAGACGGGCGAAAAGGGCTTGTCTTTCAGGCTTGTTGCTAATGCTTCACCGATACCAACTCCTCATTCTCTACCTGCTTCTAAGGCACAGGACGCGGAAAACATTCCTTTCCATGGGCTAAGAGAGACAGTCACCATATTTGGTGATGACTCTACGCTTAGTGCACATATTCTACTGGTGACTCCCGTTGATGAGCCCAATTGGGAAGTGTTGGACGTTCTTTTAGAGCGCTTCCCCACATTTACCAACATGGAGCCTCTAGCTTCCCATATGAACAAATTGTTCCCTATAATGGAGCAGGTTCCAGTGGACGTGACTACAGATCCTCAGCAAAACTTTATGGCTCATGTTCTACATGGGACCTGAAGTGAGACCATTGAAGTAATCATACGCTTAAAGGATTATTCAGCCATGTAGACAACGGAAGTGGTATGATCCTTTTTACACATAATGCATGTGATCTCCATATCATTTTTTCTTACTTTTTCTCCATGGTTCTTAATGAAAGATTGTAGCCGAGGTCTAAAACTTGATAAGACAATTCTCTCATCTTTTTAAACAGTTGAAGGCAACTGAAAAAATCGGAGCATACACGGCTCATGGCATGGACTGCTGATTTGTTCCCAATTGGTATATCAACTGATTCATGTCCTCTCAATGGTCCCCAACAACGGTGCCATTTGATTCGTGTCCAGCTGGTGTTCCTTGATTGCGGTCCTCAAATGGGAGTAGTCAACAAAATTTATAACCTATTACACCATGTACTAGGATAGCCTCAACTAGCATAGCATAGTGGCTCTAGGGTCGTTCACTGGGATAGGTTTTCACTTCACAATTGATATCAATTCAAAGATGAATTGGTGTTTTTTCATTTCAAGGTTAGCTTTAAAAGAAAACATAAACTTTGGTTGAAAAAGGCTTGGTTTTAAGCTAACCAAAAATAATAACTGATTTTAATTACAAAGAAAAGTGTTTCTTGGAGTTTTAGATCACTAGGCTCAAGTTCCTTATACAAAAAGAGAGTTTCAGTCACTTGTTTCTTTTCCTCACATTGGGGATTTAACATGTAGTTATTTCCCGAACCGGTGTGGTACAGATGCTTTCCCTTAATGGGTTCAAACACTAAATCCCTCTCATTGATGCATCTTGCAATGACTCATGCCTTTCACCTAGCATTTTCCATTCAAGGTGATCCTTAACCTTGGATTAGCCGTCAAAAGCTCGCAAGAGATAACTAATGGATGTCTCCTTAGAGTCCAAAAGCTTACCAAGTATTGGCTATTCTAGAAAATCCTACCTTTAAATCACCTCTCAAAGGCTCGCAAGAGGTAAACTAGTGCATCTCAATGGATAGAGATCACTTGCCTTACCAAGTGTTGGCCCAGGTGATTTAAAGGCGTTTTAAGTTAACTAAAAACATAGAAACCATTAACGGGTCACACTTTCTCTTCATTAAAAATTGAAACAACAAAACTTTCAATTTATGCATTTGGAAACTTACCCGACTTTCTTCACTCCAAGAGACAAAGAGCCTAGCCACTCATCCTCTGAGGAAACATCCTCAGAGTTTGTTTGGTTGGAAATAAAAATAACGAGAAAACAAAAATATGAAGGAAAAACAGAGCAAGTGCTTTGTAAAATATATTCTTCCTATGATCCTCCTCTCATCAGATTACATATATTACAAGATTTTTGATGGATTCATTTACATTGGTTCAAAGATATATATAGAGAAGATATTTTCTAAGAAATATCCCAATAATATCTTTGACTGATTACAAGGAGAAAATAGAAATTTACACAAAATATCTTGAGAAAAAATCTAACTAAGTCGGTTGCAACTATCTGAGATTGTACAGGTGGATTCCGCAAGGTGATTCACACGTTGAATTATCCATTTTGCAAGTTTGAACTTTGATTTCACAACTTGGAGGTGATTACGCAACTTGAAGATGATTTGCAACTTGATTCGTAGCTTGGAGGTGATTTTGCAACATGGTTTGCAGAGGCGGGTCGATTTCGCAGAGGAGAGGCATTTTCACAGCCCATTTCGCAGCTTCGAAATGAGGGTGGAGGGCTGCGAAATGGCACTCGTGTGCCAAGGGGTGGTTTCGCAGCTGCGAAACCACCTGCGAAATGGGGGCTCGGCTGCGAAATTTCCGCTTAGCTTTGTGCGATTGTCTTCAAGCGGCCATAACTCCTTCGTTTCAACTCCAATTCGCACACCGTTTGAAGCGTTGGACTCCTGACTTCCCAAGCTTCGAAAGGAAATATAATATGCATGAAATGGACTCCATGAAGTACTCAAAATGTGTCCAACAATTTCTGTCCTCTTGAATTCTTCATGTTAGATTTCTCTCTTTGCTTTCCCTCCTTGCATTCTTGATTGGTTTTGGCAAAGAACTACGAAGCTCTAAAGCTTGAATTCTTCATGTAAATGAGTTTCCATTTGCTTTGCCATGGATTATATCAAGCTTTTCCTCATCTTAGATTGCTTTGGTGATAAAAAAAGCTATCAAAAACGTCAAAACTTAACACAATTTGATTAGAAACGATTGCAAGGGTCCTTAACATGCCAATTGAGTTAAAAGGTAATAACTACTACTCAAAAGTGTTTAAAAGAGTTAATTACAAGCTATAAAATAGCACTTTTTAAGTAGTAATCAACTACCAGAGGAAGTTGTTGACCAAGCTAGAGACGACCAAAGCAATTGAAGCCACCACACGGAAGACGATAGTTGAGAGCGTGAATCTGTTAAGGAAGGTAGAGATGAAGAATGATATGCTCCAGGACGAGATCCGCCAGTTGAAATTGGATATGGCCATCACTGAATCGTCTAAGGCCAAAGTTAAGGAAGAAGGTGCTGGGCTAAAGCGGGAGCTCAAGTGGACCATGTTTGGCTTTTCGAAGGAGAATAAGGAGTTGGAAGCGACATATCAACAACAAGTGGATGATATGTTCTTTTCAAATACTAATGTTGTATGAAGAAACATGGCATTACTGATGATATACCCAACATTCCATTAGACGAGGAGGATAAACTTGAGCTGGGTGATGGTGTCAGGCAAGAAGACAGCTCAGGAACAGGAGACAAATCTCTAGCAATCAGCCATGAGGATTAAGATGCAATTGCTTTTACTGTCCTTTTTTTTGGTCGCTTAGGCCTTTTGATAGTATAGACATCAACCTTTTGGCATTTCCATTTTGAGTGCTACAAATGAACATAGTTTCAATGAGTTTCCATGTTTTGTGAAATTTGCCCGTGTACTTGATTTTGTACCATCATATTCACTGCTTGGCTCAAGTTATTCCTTTAGCCTTGAGTGATATTAAGTATCTTGGGCCTTTTAGCCTTTCTCCCGTGGGAGCTTTAAGGCTAGTGTCACTTAGGCTATGCCTTGATGTTTTTTAGATTTATGGCTCGGACCATATTGGCCATGCCATTTACAATTCGACTTATTAGCCGTTTACAATCTGGCTTGTTTAGCCGTACAAAAATGAAGTATAAACATGATTTATGCACAACTTGTTTATTGATAGTATTTCTTCAAATTTGCTACATTCCAAGGACGAAGTAGTGACATTCCGTCTAGTGTCTATAGATGGTATGCTCCTATTTATCCCATTTTGTATACAACATAAGGCTAGGCTAGAGCCCGCCAACTCCTATTTCGACTGTGTTTTCAAAGATTCTTTTCAAGACCATGTTGCTTGGATGAAACAAACATGGGCGCGCTCTCTTGTTGTAATAAGCCACTGTTCTTTGCTGATAAGAGGCTAATCGAATAGCTGCGACCTCTCGCTCTTCATCCACCCAGTCTAAGTGTACTTCAAGATTTCTTTCATTGGCTTGTGATTCTTGCATTGTTGTCCTGACTGTGGGTAACCTTATTTTGGTGTGAATGACTTCCATTTCGTATGCAAGGGCAAACAGGGTGACCCCAGTAGGCCGTTATTTTGTGGTTCTGTAAGCCCATAGTACGCCAAACAATTTGTCTACCCATTCACCTCTTGCCCCTTCCAATTGTTTCTTCAAAAATTTAATAATTTTTTATTTGCCATTCTACCTGCCTATTACTTTGTGGATACCAAGGTGTCGAATAAATGTTTTGATCTTCAATTTGAACAAAACTTTGGAAGATACTGTTATTGAATTGCGGCCCGTTGTCCGTGACGATTGCATGAGGAATTTCGAATCTGCATTAATGTTTTTCCAAACGAACTTTGTTATGTCTTTGTCTTTGATGCTAGCATAGGCCTCAGTTCTACCCATGCTAAAGTAGTTTGTGGCTATGAGCAATAGTTTATTTTTAGCTACGCCGGTTGGTAATGGGTTGACTATATCCATCATCTATTGAGCAAATGGCCAAGTACTGGTTATTGGTCAGCATTCCATTCATTGTAGGCTAGTAATAGCCTTGTGAATAGGCTTGATGCACTAAGGTTCGTCCTCCTGGGTGGTTGCCGCATACACCTTCGTGCAATTAAGCTAAAACATCTCGAGCCGCTGAATTGGTTAGACATTTCAAATAAGGCCTCCCAAATGACCGTCTGTACAATTGATCATTGATCAAGTAAATTGGGTAACCTGAATACGAAGCTTATATGCTTGTTTCCCGTCATCTGAACTTCATCAGTGCAGAGGTAATTAGCAATGGGGTGCATCCACCATTCACCTGCATGGGCCACATCATGGACCGTTCTAAAGCAATAGAAGGCATGGGCTAGACATAAACTGGCACATGATATATTTAGTGATGGCAAGGAGACGACAACTCTGACCAGTGCATCTGCTTTTCTGTTCTCTTCATGAGGAATACGTTTGACTTTCCATCAGATAGCTTGGCTAACAAGATTCCAGACCATTGAGGTGGCAAGTCATTCGTTCATCCCTGGCCTCATACTCTTGCTGGATTTGCTCAACCACTAATTGGGAGTCACTTCCTATTTCTACTTTCGATGCTGCAAGTGCCAAGGCGAGTTCAGGCCAACTATAATTGCCTCGTATTCAGCTCCTTATTAGATGTAGGAAAATCGAGGTGATGGACTGATCAAGCGGTTTCCCATAGAGGAGAGTAGTACGAGCCTACTCCAGCCTCTGATACTCGTGATGCTCTTTTACATGGAAGATCCATCAATGGTTGATGGTGTTAGTCTGTACCCATTTTTTGGGTAGCTCGACTATAAAGTTTGCGAGGATTTGGCCTTTAGTGACAAGCGTGGCTTGTATTGTATGTCATACTCGCTTAACTCAATAGCCCACTTCATCATCCGTCCAGATAGATCTAGCTTGTGCAAGATAACCTTCATGGATGATTTGTCAGATTGTCACTTGATGTGCTTAGAAACATGGACGAAGCTTTTTAGCAACAACACGTAATGCTAGCGTCGGTCTACTCTACTTGAGAGCATTGGGTCTCAATGACCACCAATGCCTTACATAGTAAATGGGTTTTTGCCTGTTTTCTTGGGCTTGTCAGAATAGGCGACATTGACTGAATAGTTTGAGACAACAAGATACTTGTATAGTTCTTCTCTCTCATCTAGACAACTTAAGATGTGAGGTTCTAAGAGGCAGTGCTTAATAGCGTCAAAGACACTATTGCAATCCTCTGTCTAGCCAAACTTTTGGGCTCCGCGTAGAGTAGTGAAGAACGAACAGAGTTTATCAGTGAACTGGGCTATAAATTGGCCTAAGGCTGCAAGATGGCCCATTAGTCATTGTATTTCCTTTTAAGTGGACATAACAAGTGTCTCAAGCATGACCTTCATTTGGTCCGAGTTTATTTCAATTCCTCATTGAAGTACCAAAAAGGCAAGAAACTTGCCCACACTAACACTAAACGCACATTAAGCGGGTTAAGTTTCATATTATACTTCCATATTAAGGCGAATGCTTTTTCCAAGTGTTGCATGTGTTCCGTGAAAGTTTTACTTTTGACGATTAAGTCGTCAATGTATACCTCCACTGTTCGTCCCATCAAAGGTTTGAAGATCTTTGTCATCACCCTCTAATACGTTGCAGCTACATTTCGAGCCCAAAAAACAAGATGTTATAGCAATATAATCCATGAGGTGTGATAAAAGTCGTTTTTTCTTTATCAGGACGAAACATGGGGATTTGGTAGTAACTGGAGAAAACGTCTAAGAAGAAGAACATTCTGTTTCTAGATGTAGAATCAACAATTTGATCGATTCGGGGCAAAGAGAAGCTATCCTTTAGGCAAGTGTCGTTTAAGTTCGTATAGTCCACGAATAATCGCCAGGTTTTTTTTCTTCTTTGGTACCACCACAACGTTGGCCAACCAATCTGGATAGGTAACTTCCCAAATAAAGCCAACGTCAATCATTGCCTATTCAGATTGGTTGGCCAACGTCGTAATGGTATCAAAGAAAGAAGAAACCGGGTGAGTAATGGGCCCATCTATCGGTCAGACACTGTCATCCATGAACGTGCATTGAACGGTATGCACTCTCTCTCTGATAGAGGCTGTATGAACTAGCCTTCACCCCTGTTTTCGGGAGCTGTACTTGTCATCTACAGGCTCTCCATGTATATAGTTGATGACTGATCTAGGTGCTGTGGGAAACGGAGGGGTCTATTGGGCTACTCTTTCTTTGTCTCATCCGTTAGGGGCACGAACATATTACTTTAGGTGTTCAACTTTAATGAGCTCTTCTACTAGGTAGTGTAGGTTCTTGCACTACTCCGTTATAGTAAGAGCATCGTCATTTCTAGTCTCGCTTGGCTGAATCAGTCTTAATTGGTTTTGGCCATTTGAACTTAGACAACTCTTGAATCAATGGAAGGAACTGCTTGTAAGAAATGGTCAGTGGGGTGAGCCTAAGGGGTTGTTATTTTTGTCCATCTTGCTTCAGTCTCTCTTGTTCTAGACTGGTTGTTTGAAGGCTTTGAGTTTCTAGCTTTGTTATTTTTTCTGGTCGGTTAGTGACCAGAACCTGCTGAGAAGCTGCTCAAACATCATCCTCGAGTGTAACATACTTATCCGTTTGTCTGAACATATCGTTCATCGAGGTGGATAGCTTTTTGGCCAGGGACTCAAAGAACAGAATGCCTGGGCTTATACTCCACTTGAAGATCTAAAGAATGGCATCCATGATGTAAAACTTTACCTGAAGTACTGCTTGTCTGAATCACTGCATGAAGTTCCTCAGCGATTTGTTCTCTTGCATCTTAATGTTTTGCAAAGTGCTTATATTCTACTTTTGACATGCAGAACATAAGTAGTGGCCCACAAATGCCTCATAAATATCACAAAATGAATTGCTGGAGTTCTGAGGAAGGCAATGAAACCACGACAAGGCCGAACCGTGGAGATTGGCAAGAAAAACCTTGCAAAGCAGCACATAATTCCCAATGTCCAATGTCATCAATTGTTGTAGTGCAACAAATGATCAAATGGGTTACTTGTAGCATGGTACATAGTGAACTTGGGTACCAGGAACCCTTTGGGAGGTTCATAGCTTATGATATGAGGGTCGAACGATGTGGAAAACATATCATCCAACCATCGGTTGATAGAACCTAATTCTTTCCTATGGGCTTAGGCATAGCTGGTAACTACGGTTGTGGAGCCTGGAAGCTTGGTGATGCCTTCTATTTTAGTCGGCCCAATCAAGCCTTCAAGGGGTTGGATATTTGCACAAATGCCTGGGCCTGTTGGTCTTGGGCTCCAGGCAGGCCCTCATGGCATTTGACAAGTAGGAACCCCGTCGATGTCCCATTTTCCGTTTTCCTCTGCTGGAGCTAGCAACCTTATCGAGGTGGGTGGTTGGTTGAGGCATAAGGTTGATCGGTCTAAGTAAGAGAGCGATTAGAGAAAAAGTCTTCCTTATGCGTTTGGTGAGACGACTCTACATGTCGTAGAGATGAGCGTGTTGTTAGGCTGCAACTTCGATCAGGGTTTGGTCAACTAAGAAGGGGTGCAGTGGCTTTGTGAGCGATGCCCCTCGACCATCTAAGTCCGCAACTCCTGATTTTCACGTTTTAGCTATTTGGC